>NC_138369.1:12781094-12995760 GCF_054177405.1 Leptonychotes weddellii
GGAAGGTCCTGGGATTCGGGTCTTAAATGTCACCTCTTGGGCACCTGGGTGGCTCAGTCGGTTAAGAGTCTGCCTTCGGCTCAGGTCATGATCCCAGGGTCCTGGGATCGAGCCCTACATCGGGCTCCTGGCTCAGCAGGGAGCCTGCTTCTCCCTCTGCCTCTCTCCCTGCTCATGCTCTCTCTCTCTCTCTCTCTGTATCTCTGTGTCTCAAATGAATAATAAAATCTTTAAAAAAAAAAAGAATCTACAGGTATCGGGGCGCCTGGGTGGCTCAGATGGTTCAGCGTCTACCTTCAGCTCGGGTCATGATCCCAGGGTCCTGGGATCGAGCCCCACATCGGGCTCCTGGCTCAGCAGGGAGCCTGCTTCTCCCTCTGCCTCTCTCCCTGCTCATGCTCTCTCTCTTTCTCTGTATCTCTGTGTCTCAAATGAATAAATAAAATCTTAAAAAAAAAAAAAGAATCTACAGGTATCCTGGAAAAACAGTGCCGGCTTTAAGCCTACTGTGGCAGGAGGGACCCCCCCCCCCGGTCCCCTTTCAAGCCCCTCTGAGCTCCAGGAGAGGAGAGTGGCTTTGCCCCTGGCTTGTAGCAGAATGAACCCTCCTAAGGTACAGATACTAGCAGCAGCGTAGACCTGTGCTGGCCACTGTGGTGGCCACTAGCCACCTGTAGTTATTTACGTGTAAATTGAAACCAGTTGCAAGACAATAAATACAATACATCAGTTTCTCAGTCACACTAGCTACACTTTAGGTCCTCATCAGCCACCTGTGGCTGGCAGCTGCCCACTGAACCTACAGATAGAGAACATTTCCCCCACCCTAGAAAGCTCTATTGTTGGACGGCACTATCCTGGACCCCCAGCACTTACAGGAGGTGTGTCTTTTCCATTAATGTAGTCAAAAAACTATTTGTAAGTGCCTAGAATGCGCTGCTGGGCTGCAACCCACGGTCCCTATCCTCGTGGAGTTAGTGGACAAAGAGGGGTCCTCACCAATTTTTTTCCCTCGGAAGTTTGCCCTGGGACTCCTTGTACCTGCAATGATCAGACCCTCACCACCAAACTGCTGTGAACCCCTTCAAGATGCTTTGGGCTCCCCAAGTTAGTAAGGCCTTCCTTAATTGATGAAGAGTAGAGATCTAGCGTGGCTTCTTCCAAAGACTCCACCGTGCCTTTGGAATATGACTGTCCCACTCTGTATGGAAGGTTCTGGAAGGAGGCAGGATTACGACTCTAGTTTAAATACGGAGAATCTGGGAAGCAGAGGATGCAAGCAAAGCGCATTTCCTCTCTGCCAGAGGCAGTGTTAGACACGTGGAAGGTGGGGGACAAGCAGGAGGGAACCCAGACGTGGTGCTCCTGTTGGCCCCTGCAACTAGGTATGCGGGTCTTTCCTCTGTTGCAGGCAGCAGATCTTGTGGGCTCCAGCATCCATTCCCCCAGGTACTCCCTCAGCTGGCCCTGGGACCAGGGGACACGCACGTACTGCCCTGCCCTCTTGAACTCTCCTTTGACAGGGTAAGAACACAAAAAGAGAAATGCCCTCTGTCCAAGGACACCTGCAACCTCATAATCACCCAGCTCTGAATTCCACCTGCACATGGAGAAACACGGCGAGGGGACAGAAGTCGGGGGTCCTCCCCACGAGGAATGTACCTACACTGGATGACAGCAAAAGGAATCACATTGGTCTTGGCTCCTTGGAGAAATCAGTTCTCTCTTTTTCCTCTTCATGTCTCCCTGCCTCCCCAGCCTCCAGCCTCCTCTCTGCATCCCTGGGGAGGGGGCTTGGGTGTTCTAAAGCAGCCCTTCTAGAACTTCGTGCTGCCTGAGCTTCCCTACCTCGCCTGGACTACGAGGGACCACACAAAGGAAGCAATCACCCCATGACAGCACATTTATCCTTCTCTTCTTCCCTGACCCCCTCCCCGACTTCCCTTCCTCCCACCAGCCTCACCCCAACCCTCAGTGTCTCCCTGGGATGCCCTTACCTGGTGAAGAAATGGCTTGAGTCCCGAGGACGTGGAAGGACAGCATCTTTCCAGCCAGGGGGTTCCTGCACCCATAGCACGTGTCTCAGCCTCCTGAAAGCGCTCCCAGGCCCCCGGGCCAGCCGCCCAGGGGAGAAGCAAGCACTCTGCTCCCCCGGCCCGAGGAACGGCCCAAAACCAGTTCAGGGAGCATTTCTCCTCTCTATTGCGCCTTCTTTTCTCCGTCCAGAATCTCAAATGCAGAGGGAGAAGTGAAAGGCCAGAGCCCTTGGCTGGGGGACCATTTTAGACACAATACTCAACGACTCTGGGCCGAGAGCAGGGAAGTCATGGTTCCCTCAAGGCTCTGATGAATCAACGGGTGGTTTCATTCTTACTGCTCACAGTCGGTAGCTCTCGTACGTGCTGCTCATCGGCCTTTCCCATGGAGAGAGTAAACGGAACCGCATCTGAGGCATCACTGTGCTCTGCGTGAACGGACAGTGACAGATGGGCCGAGGGTCTGCGGAGGGCCACACTCTGCCGCCCCGGGGAGTCCACGGGGCGACGAATGCCCCGAAGAGAGGAAACCGGTCTCCACAAGGGTGTAGCTGTGATTTTTCCCCCAGAACAAAGATAAAAGAGGGGTCTTCGTCGTAATGACAAGGAACTGACTTGGGTCTTTTTCTCTGTTACAGGCAGCAGAGGGTATGGGCTGCAACTTCTATTCCAGGGTTATGCCCTTACATGCCCCTCCATCGGCCAGGCGCAGCACCTGACCCTGGGACCCGGGAGGGGTGCAATTATGTCGTGATCGAAGGCCCCACCAGAGCCATGGGCTGCAGACCTTCATCTGTGGACTTCATTAAGAACATAATATTTCATACGTTTGGGCTTTTACAAAAATGTCATTGAAACAGCCATCATTAACCAGATGAAATGTGCTGTCGGTGTTCATGTATGGGATGGATAGTGGTCACGTCAAGATGAAAGCTTACTGTATCTGACCCCAACTTTAAGGAGTCTGTGACCCTCCAACGCTCCCTGGCTTCCTAGACATCACACACATGACTTTCTAAAGCAGCGCCCTTCAGTGGGGTTTTCAGAGATCTGTGCTGTCTTCTGCAGAAGCCACCCATATCCGTGGGGCCGTTGAGCGCTTGCAACATGGATGCTGTGACCAAGGAACTAGTTACATTTCAATCAGTTTGGATTTGAAAAGGGCCCTGTGGCCAGTAGCGACTGTGTCTGCAACAGGTGGGAGGGCTCTATGGGTTTGGGCAAAGCTGTCAAGGCCAAAGAGGGTGACACGGTGACGGACAGTGCTGGGGGCGCTGGTCCCCTGCAAGTCCAGCCAGACCTGGGGGAGACCTTAGCAACCTGGCAAAGCTGACCGCTCTCAACAGCCTCTCTTCCTCCCCCCCACGCCCCAATTTCCCTGTAAGTAGCTGTGCTGTCTAGGAAAAGACATTGTTCTTAGCCTCTCCCGTCTGTAGATGAGTCTTCAGGAAAGATGGTTTCCCTTAACCCAGTGGTTCTTGGTTTTTCACTTCTGGTTGCAAATCATCAACTCTGCTGATTGCTGGAGCTGCAGCTGGTGACTCCCCATCCCCACCCTCCGGGGCCACCCCACCAGTGACAACACAGGCAGGGGTGGCCTGACTTCCTTTAGTGTTTTTGCCGATGTTGTCTGCACAGAACGCATAGAAGCGTTGCCCCTCATCCCAGGCAGAGAGCAGACCAGCCTTCCTCCCACACACAGCTGGTGGGACCACCTTCTCCTGGACCCTCTCCTGTTGCGCTCCACAGTGAGTATCACCCTTCTCATCCGCGCATCCCAGGGTCTCCTGTGCCCTCACTGTGCATTGCTTTGATGGCTTCTAAAACCCAGGCTTTTGCTCATTTGTCCAGTGGTCATGAGCACCAGGTGCTTTGCTAGAAGCTTCCAGGGAGGCAAAGGTGAATTAGGTAGTGGCTTGCCCAGGCTTCCTAGGATGAGTAATAAGACACCCTCCCACCCACACATGTGAAGTAAAGGTTCAAGGCAGTCTGTTCTGTGATTTGTTCCTTACAGGAGGGAGAAGCAGGCACTCGGGACAGGTGACAAGAAGGTGGTCAGCACTAGGAGAGTGAAGCCCTCAGGAGGGCCTTGGGTCTGAGAGACTGCCCCATGGACAGGATGCCCGGGGCAGCATTCTCTGTAGCAGTGAGAAATTGGAAGCAAGCAAACTTTGCACCGAGAGGTGACTGGTTAAGTGAACTGTGACATAACCAGACAATGGAATACCCCACGGCTATCCAGTCTGACGAGAGCTCCACGTTAATCTGCAAAAGTGGGCTGGGAAAGAACGTTATCTAGAAAGCCGGATCCATAAAGATTTGTGCAGTCCGATTCCCTTCCCATTAACTGTGTGTGTGTGAGGTTATGTTGCAGAGAAAACATCTAAAAGGATGCATCTCAGAAAGTGACTAATAGCCAACCCAAGAAAGGGTTGTTTGAGCAGTTTTAATTGTCGTCATCGTATTGATTTGCTCTGGGGTTGTTGCTGTTGTTATTTTTGTGCAATATGAAATGTACAAAATCTCCTTTATAATCAGAGAACAGCAAAGCTCCTTTATTTTCAAGGACTCCTCAGTGACTACGGCTTTGTCTTTTCCAACACGCGTACCCTCTGCAGTTTCCCGTCAGCCGAGGCTCTGTAGCTGACCAGTGCGACAGGCAAGCTGTCGCCGAGCCCGGAGCTGGACGTGGGGGGCGGCCACCAGCCTGCCGGAGCCCGTCTCCTCCTCCCTCTGCTGAACAAGCCCCTGGAGCTCGACATCTCTTTTCTCCATATCTGTCTGTCTGCTCTGAAGCCCCCCACCAGGACTCCCCACTCACAGGCTACTGCAGGGCAGGGGGCAGGCGCCCGACCCAGGCTTGCAGCCTGCTAGACAGCTCAGAGACCCTGCTTTCAGGCTGTGTTAAAAAAAGCAGAGCTACCAAAAAAATGCAAGAGATGATTCAATCTCGGTGTAGCAAAGTGAACAAAAATCAAAGTAACACCCACATTCCTCACTCGCATTAGTATCTGTACCCAGCTCACCGGCTCCAGTGAGCAGGGAGGCTGGGGTTCCATGATGATGTTTTTTTAAAGTAAACTCTACACCCAACAATGGGGCTTGAACTCACAACCTGGAGATCAAGCATACCAAAGTTCTACTGAGTTAGCCAGCCAGGCGTCCCTCCATGATGATTTTCGTGTCGATTACTTAAGGACAGAGGAGAACAGAAAAATAATGGTTGGATAGTAATGGAGGCCAGCCTAACTTTTCTCAGAGGTACTTTTTTTTTTGGTAAATTAACAGCTCTCTCTTCCTTCTACCACCACCAAAGCTCCTATACACATCTGCTATTTTCTGGCTTTCATGCCTTTGTGGATACGTTTCCCTGCTCTTGAGCAGTGTTCTCTCCCCTCATTGCACTTCCCCATCATCCCCAGCCTTCAAGAGTCAGCAAAAAATGTCACCTCCTCAATGAAGCCTTCCTGGGTTTCCCTAGCGCTGGAGTCATGATTTCCTCCTCTTAATTCCCAAAGCGATTGGTAGCATTTAGCATTGTTGGTATTTGCAGCAATGACGTATCCATTGTACTTGAATGTGAGCTTCTTGAGGACATGGATCATGTCTCATACCGTGTTTAAGCCGAGCAGGTGTATCTGGTGTCAAGACACACTGAAGGAGTAGCTGGGGGATGAAGAATGTTCCCTCCTTCTCGCACAGCCCTTTGCATTCTGCAAAGAGCATTGCACTTGACCCTTGCCACAAGCCCTTGCAAGCCAAGGAAATCTAGACTCGGTGAGGGCATGTCGCTTCTTGCTAAGGTCCCACAGGCAGAAAGGGATGGACCCAGGGACAGCTGGGGGTCCGTCGTGCTTCCCCTC
This sequence comes from Leptonychotes weddellii, assembly GCF_054177405.1. NCBI lineage: Eukaryota > Metazoa > Chordata > Mammalia > Carnivora > Phocidae > Leptonychotes > Leptonychotes weddellii. Next base: position 12,786,994 of record NC_138369.1, read on the forward strand.
ACCACATCCATTATGCTGCGGGACATGGGCAGGCTTTTCAGACTTGAGCAGTTGCAGCCCCATAATGAGGCCACCCTTCCAAGGGCGAGAAGAGATTGGTGCGGTGCTGAGCCAGACACGAGCATTCCCAGCAGACCCGAGAGGGGCCTGCTTTCAGTATGCTTTGTTATGTGTGGGTGTTTGCCTCCTTCTCAGGGGCGAGAAGAAAATGAAAGCGAGCTTGGAGACTTTGCAGTGGGTGCAATAAAATCTCCCAAGAGTATTCTGATGGAGGAGGGGAACTAGATGGAGGGACTTCGGCAGTGTCTTTTGATGGTGGGTCTAGGGAGGAATAGGTTTTGATTTTACTCTTTGACTCTCTCTAAATTTTCCATGAGCCAGACACACATTTATAACAGCAACAAGACAAGCTTCACAAAAAGCTAATGTAGGATCTCAAAGTCGCAAAAAGTAGCCACAGAGAATTTAATTACCAGTCCTGGCTACCTTTCAGGCCACCTGGAGCAGGCTGTGAGTACCTTCTGGGGACGAGCTTTGCAAACAGGTGTATGGTGTAGGGAATGGAAGCACCCTGGGGCTTCTTTAAAAAAAAAAAAGGCGACAAGTTAATTTTACGATAGTTCTTAAAATAAAATTTCTGCACAAAGTAAAATATTTAAATGGTTTACAAAACCTAAAGGAAAAAAATGAAAGTCTCACTTTCCACTGGCCATAATTGTTCAATCTCCTTCCAGAAAATGTTTCAGTACTGATGAGCAGTGAAGTGTGTAACTTTTACATACCTTTTTTTTTTTTTTTTTTAAAGATCATGCAACATAGTCTTCTACCTTGCGTTTCTACCTGATGCTCTTGGTGACCTCCTTGTATCAGTGTGAGGTCTAATTTATTCTCTTTATGGACTACTTGTGTGTTATTGAAGGATGTATCAAAATATCACCAATTGCTGGGTGTTTAGGTTGTTTCTAGTTTTTTTGTTCTGCAAAAAAAATACTGCCACATGCATCTCCCAAGGTGTGTCTTTATGTTCTTTTGTGAGAATAACAATAGGGCATGTTTCCAGCAGATCAAGTGCTGAGTCAGAGCTGTTGTGCTTTGTAAATTTTGACAGATAGCTTCATTCTCTGAAAAGTTTGCACAGGGCAAGGGCAAGAGGGCAGGAGGGGTGCAAATATTAACCATCCTGTCTCCAGCACTGGGGAAACCCCAAAGGGCTTCACTGAGGAGGTGACTTTTTTTTTTTTTGCTGACTCTTAAAGGCTAGAGAGTGTGGGGACACGCAATTTACACTCCCCACTAACTAGCTATAACTAACCATACCAAAGCCATTCTTTCTTCTTTATGCGACTTTTTTCCCTTGGGAGTTTGTTTTCTTCGATATTATCTCTTCATATTCAGGCTTTTTATGCAGGTAGAAAGGAAGCCCCAGGTACTAGAAATATATGAAGTGTTTTCTGGCTAATGTCTCAAAAACCTATCTCCCTGTTCCCCAAGCTGTCGTAGAATTACACGAGCTGCTTTGGGAATTTCCACGTTAACTGGGCATTTTTTTTTTTTTTTAAAGATTTTTTAAAAAGATTTTATTTATTTGACAGAGAGAGAGAGATAGCGAGAGCAGGAACACAGCACGGGGAGTGGGAGAGGGAGAAGCAGGCTTCCCGCAGAGCAAGGAGCCAGATGTGGGGCTCGATCCCAGCACCCTAGGATCATGACCTGAGCCGAAGGCAGACGCTTAATGACTGAGCCACCCAGGCGCCCTGAAAAAAGAATTTATTTTTTAAGAGCATGTTTCAGAAACAAAATAGAGGACGGTAAAGTCAATGGGATGATATGGAATTTGGCGGCGGGGCGAGTCTCTGAGATGAGGCCAACATCCCTGCTCCCAAACATCCACCACTAATTTCAGCATCCATTGGTGAGTTTCCAATCCCAGGATTCCTTCTGTAGCTAGTAGCTGGCACCATAAGAAGAGCTTTCTCGCCTCTTCATTTATTTTCTCATTTATTTGCATCAGTATGGATTCCTGGAGCCTCACGTAATTGGATGTGCTAGAATGATTGCCACCATTACTTAATTTGGTGCCCAAATCACCTCCGATTTGGCTAGTGGGAGCCCCAGCAGGTTGGCACCTACGTCCTTTTGACGAGTCCTCATGGTCCTTCAAACACTTGCTTCCTGATGCAAAAACAAAAAACAAACAAAAAAACAGTCAGTTCCAGGTTCATTTTAGTGTCTCTGCCCCAGCTCCGGAGTCAGACATTTCTCTAGAGTCCTGCTTCCTTTTGGTAGAGGAAGGTATTTAGAAACTAAGATCTGGGCACTGGATGCTTATTCTGTTGTGTCATTTCTTCTGGGTCCTTTCAGGAGACAATACATGTACATATACACACAAATCATCTGTCTGTCTGTCTATCTATCTATCTATCTATCTATCTATCTATCTAAGCTTTAAAAACATGAGTCCAGGGGCACCTGGGTGGCTCAGTTGTTAAGCATCTGCCTTTGGCTCAGGTCATGATCCCAGAGTCCTGGGATCGAGCCCCGTATCAGGCTTCCTGCAGAGCTTCCCCCTCTCCCACTCCCCTTGCTTGTGTTCCTGCTCTTGCTATCTCTCTCTCTGTCAAATAAATAAAATCTTTAAAAAAAAACAAAACATGAGTCCAGGGGCGCCTGGGTGACTCAGTCGTTAAGTGTCTGCCTTCCGGCTCAGGTCATGATCCTGGGGTCCTGGGATGGAGCCCCGCATCGGGTTCCCCGCTCGGCGGGGAGCCTGCGTCTCCCTCTCCCTCTGCCCCTCCCCTCTGCTCATGCTCTTTCTCTCTCTCACGCTCTTTCTCTCAAAATAAATAAAAAAAATCTTCAAAAAAATAAAAAATAAAAACACGAGTTCATCTTGAGCCCTCAATTCCAATAACCAGCACAAGGCACTCCCAAGGCATTTTTGAGAAGTTGCTGGCAAGAAGGTCGCAAGGAACAAGTTCTGGCCACCTTCTTCCTCGCCTGCTGAAGGCCAGAGAGGACTCTGAGGAAGGAAGAAAACCAGAAAGTTTTCACGAGATTTCACTGTTTTTCCTTTCTTCAGTTGAACCACTTTATTGGGGTCCAACTACAAAGAAACTGCACATATTTAAAGTGCAGAATGTCAGTTCTGACATACGTATATGCCCACGAAACCTTCACAGGATCAGTGGAGCCAGCATATTCTTCACCCCCACCCCCCAGGCTTCCTGGTGTGCCTCTGCCCCTCCCCCTCCCTCCTCCCCCTCAGCACACCCTCCCCTGCCTCTTTCCCTCTCTTACCAGGAAATCACCGGTCTGCGTTCTCTCACAATAGATTAGTTTGCATTTTCTAGAATTTTATGTAAGTAGAATCACACAGTATGTGCTGCTTTGGTCTGGCTTCTTTACTTAGCATAATTATTTTGAGAGTCATCAGTGTGGCTCTGTGTGTATCTGTTGCTCATTCTGATTCCATTGTGTGGCCACGCCACGGTTCGCTTATCCCTTCCCGAGACTTGACAGACATTTGGGTTGTTTCCAGTAACTCCTACTATAAATAAAGCTGCTGTGAACATTCGTATATCAGTCTTTGTATGGACACATGCTTGTGTTTTTGTTAGGTAAGTACATGGGAGCAGGATGGTTAGATCACAGGCTGAGTGTATGTTTAACTTTTTCAGAACCCGACAAACCGTTTTCCAAAGTAGTTGTACCACACATCAGGTACTGAAAACCACCGTACTTTCAGAAAAGGAGGTTGAGTCACGATGCTGTATTATGGAAAGGAAACCAAAAGGTTAAGGTTGGATCTATGAAGGGGAATTGTTTTCTTCTAGAAATTTAGGGCGTGGTGCTGGACATGGTTCTTTGGAATATGCTGGCTAAAAGTATTAAAAAAATGGCCAGCTCAGGCAGAGACCCTGCCTTGAAGAGAGGCAAGCCGTTTTTCCCTGAGTCATGTCGGGGTGGGTTTACAGAGATTCAAAGCACATACGAACAATAGCCAAGATTTATTTAAGTCAGGTTGGAGGCTGTTTGTGTTAGGGAACTAACTTCATCTTCTTTGCTAAACAAATCCTGGGACCTCCTTTTCCTGCTGGAGTCAGGGGACAGAGAAAATAGGGCCCAGTTTCCTATCCTGGGCTTGTAAATGGAGCATGTAGGTAGGCACTGGGGCTCTGAACCCCTCTGGGAGAGGGACCCAGCCCTTGTCCCCCCATGTCCTTGCCACCTGGTTACCCTGCGGAGTCTGGGCCCAGAGGGTTCTCAAGTCAACCTCTGTCCTATGATCTTCAGGAGCCCCCTGGTTGATAAAATAAAGGTGGGGGCATTTAGCAAAACAGCTCTGATTGAGAAGTTGAGTCAAGAGAGAACGAGCTAATGTAAAAAGTACGTGCTGGGAAAACATTAAGGCCCCGAAGGGCTCTCAGAGGAGAGGTTTCTCTCATTCCTCTGTTAATGACCAAGATCATTTTGAAATCTAGAATATTCAGCTTGACATCAGTGTCCTGTGGACTCTAACTTTTGCTTGGAATTCTTTCTTTTCATAAGAACAAATTAATTTAACATTCAATTTCCACCTTTAGGTGTTTATTACTGTTCTTTTATAAGACAGACCTCCTTTTGACTTTTGTCCTCTCTTTCTAGAAGCGAGCTTGCATCTCTGATCCATCATGATGGCCACAGAATTCACAGTGAGTATAGCCATGCTCCTCAGTCTCCTCCAAACGCACTGTTGTCTTGCCTGTTTTGGGGAGTGTGGGAAGGAACCCGCGGTGGGGAGGGATTTCTCTGCGCGGTCTCCCTGGGGCAAGATCTCGGCTGAGCTGTGCCCCAGAGGGGCCACTGGCCCTGGCACAGAGGTCTTTGCAAACACACAAAGCCAGAAGAACTTTGGGGTATGTGGTAAAGTGAGAGGAAAATGCTATTTGAGATTTTATTAACAGGTAAGTGTGTTTATGATTTTTAACTAGATGAGCTTGGTTCTGTGTGTCTGTTCTTTTTTTTTTTTTTTAAGATTTTATTTATTTATTTGACAGAGAGAGACACAGCCAGAGAGGGAACACAAGCAGGGGGAGGGGGAGAGGGAGAAGCAGGCTTCCCGCAGAGCAGGGAGCCCGATGCGGGGCTCGATCCCAGGACCCTGGGATCATGACCCGAGCCGAAGGCAGACGCTTAACGACTGAGACACCCAGGTGCCCCCTTTGTGTCTGTTCTGAAATCAAGACAAACAAGGGTGAGGGACAATCCATAATGTGGTTTAAAAAAAAAACAAACCCTGGTGAGCCCATTGGTTGGGCTTCTTGCATAACAGGACAGAGCCTTTAGAGAAACCACAGAATGGTCTATGGGTGTTCAACTTATACAGCTGCACAGGGCCCGTACCTAAAAGTGCCACCTGCTTGATTTAATGCTCTGCTGTCTTGACATTCTTAACAAATTTTGAACAAGGGATCCTGAAAATTATGTCACCTGTCCCAGTGTTTGTGTATGTGCATGCACGGGAGAGGGCATGAATGTGTGTGTGTGTGTGTGAGTGTGTGTGTGTGTGTTGGTGTTTCATGCGCAGAGGATCCATAGCTTTCAGAAGACTCAGAGGAATCTGGACCCGGAAAAGTTAAGGAGACTCTAAGGAACCTTTTGGGAGTATGGAATAGAGAGGAGAAATCAGAATCATTCAGAGTTTGATAAAAGTTTTGTGCCCATCACTGGTCCCAAAGGGGTCATACCCTGTCTGAGCACTTGTCACATGTCCTGTCACTGTTGGTTTGCCTGTGTGTGCCCTCCACTAGGAGATGGGTTCCACAAGAGCGGGGAACCCTGTCTGACTTAGCCGCTACTGCATTTTTAGCATGCATACAGTACCTGACGTAGCCTCGGTGTGCGATAAACACTCGTTGAACATATAAATCTGCCAGGTGATCCAAGCAGACGCTCTCAGAAATGCCTACTTTCGGGGCACCTGGGTGGCTCAGTTGGTTGGGCGACTGCCTTCGGCTCAGGTCGTAAGCAGTCCCCTGCTCGGCTGGGGGGTCTGCTTCTCCCTCTGACCCTTTCCCCTCTTGCTCTGTCTCACTCTCTCTCTCAAATAAATAAATAAAATCTTAAAAAAAAAAAAGACATGCCTACTTTCCATGCATACATGTCTCTGTCTTGTCATAGACTTTTGGGATGGGGAGGGTCATGTGGTCCACACCTCTGCCATCCTGCAGTCCTCCAAAGGATTGTCCTTGACCTAACGGTGTCTGGTATCTCCTTGCAGAACCCCATGTCTAACATATCCGACGACTACAGCTACCACTCCACGTCTTCCATGGATGACTACGTGAACTACAACTTTCCAGACTTATTCTGTAAGAAAAACAATGTCAGGCAGTTTGCGAGCCACTTCCTCCCACCCTTGTACTGGCTCGTGTTCATCGTGGGCGCTGTGGGCAACAGTCTGGTCATCCTTGTCTACTGGTACTGCACACGAGTCAAGACCATGACCGACATGTTCCTCTTGAATTTGGCAATTGCCGACCTTCTCTTTCTCATTACCCTTCCCTTCTGGGCCATTGCCGCCGCTGACCAGTGGAGATTCCATCCCTTCTTGTGCAGCATGGTCAACAGCATGTACAAGATGAACTTCTACAGCTGCGTGCTGCTGATCATGTGCATCAGTGTGGACCGGTACATCGCCATCGCTCAGGCCATGAAAGCGCAGACCTGGAGGCAGAAGAGACTCCTGTACAGCAAAATGATCTGCTTCACTGTCTGGGTGTTGGCGGCCACACTCTGCATCCCAGAAATCATGTACAGTCAACTCAAAGAGCAATCTGACATCACCATCTGCACCATGGTTTACCCTAGTGAGCAGAGTGCCACAGTGAAGTCGACTGTCTTGACCCTGAAGATCGTCCTGGGCTTCTTCCTCCCTTTCGTGGTCATGGTGTGCTGCTACACCATCATCATTCACACTCTGTTACAAGCCAGGAAGTCATCCAAGCACAAGGCCCTGAAGGTGACCATCACTGTCCTTACGGTCTTTGTCCTATCTCAGTTCCCCTACAACTGCATTTTGTTGGTGCAGACCATCGATGCCTACACCGTGTTCATTTCCAACTGTGCCATTTCCACCAACATTGACATCTGCTTCCAGGTCACCCAAACCATCGCCTTCTTCCATAGTTGCCTGAACCCCATCCTCTATGTCTTTGTGGGTGAGAGATTCCGCCGGGATCTTATGAAGACCCTGAAGAGTTTGGGCTGCATCAGCCAGGCGCAGTGGGTCTCGTTCATGAGGAGAGAGGGAAGCGTGAAGCTGTCATCCATGCTGTTGGAGACAACCTCGGGGGCTCTCTCCTACTGAGGGGTCTCTGCTCCAACACGGATGGCCCTCTTCGGAAGTCATGAGAAATCCAGGTACGGCTGCCCCACGGATGCAACTGGAGGGAAACCAATGATGAAGAAGAAAAAGGAAGTGTGGAAAAAGAAGAACCCAGAAAAAGATGAATTTGGGCAATTACTTAATTTAGACTTTCCAAGCCAGAGTTTTCCAAATTGCCTGGCTGTCCCATGAGACTGTCACTGTCATTGGCAACAATGGCCGCAATTTTCAAAGGAGGACCAACAGACGATCTTGCAGACCACCCTGGCTTTTTGCCACTTGCCCAAGCGTTAATGCAGCTGACCTCTGGAGTTCTTCTGTGACTCCATAGCTGGCTGCAGGGTTGACCTGCCCAAGGACTCTGCTTGTCCACTCGTGTCACAGGGGTTGGTCAGACTGTGCAGGGACCCTGAGAGCCCGAGTTGGCAGAACCGGCCCTAGCTCTGTCATGGGCTCACTCTGCCGAGTGGCTTTTGGGATGGTCCTCTTTGCTCCCTATAAAGCGGGTTGGTTTTATTGAGCCTCTTGTTTCTGAGCTTGCTGGAACGATATCTGCCTCCACGCTGCTTCTCCTTTTCTTACTATATAGTGCTGACGTGTTCAAAGGCTTCCAATTGAGAGATGAGGCTGAAAAAAAAGTAATACAATTCACTTTTGCTTTGTGTCTTTTAACTATCTGGCTCTCACATGTGAAAACATTTTATATATTGGAAAAAGTGCTTTTTGAGGACTGTGTAAAAATACCCATTACTTGTCACTTTCTTCATCATTTCTGTATTTTAAAAGTGTCCCATTAAAGGTCCAATAGCCCTATTAGAGTGTGAAGAATAAGGCCAAGATAAGGAAATAAAATCTCCAAAATACCTTAAAACCATCTTGACTGCTCATTTCTTTGTTTATTTTTTGAGATTTTATTTAAATTCAAGTTAGTTAGGGGCGCCTGGATGGCTCAGTCATTTAAGCATCCGACTCTTGATTTCGGCTCAGGTCATGATCTCAGGGTTGTGAGATCGAGCCCTGCATGGGGCTCCCTCCTCAGTGCGGAGTCCGCTTAAGATTCTCTTGCTCCCTCTCCCTCTGCTCCCCTCTCTCAAATAAATAAATAAATATTTAAAAAAATAAAAAAAATATAATTCAAGTTAGTTAACATATAGTGTATTACTAGTTTCAGAGCTAGAATCCAGTGATTCATCACTTGCCTACAATACCCAGTGCTCATCACAAGTGCCCTCCTTAATGCCCATTCCCCACTTACTCCCCCCACCACCTCCCTTTGGGTGCCCAGTTTTTATCTCTCCTCTGGTCAAGCTTATTTCCCAGGTTTGTCCCAATGAGTCCAGTGGAATTTCCAAGGGGGGCTATTCGAGCGGCACACAGACCACCCGGCTTTGCCACTTGCTCTCGAGGAGGCATCTGATTCTTTCTGAGAGCTGTGAATCACCACTGGGGTTTCAGTCCCAACAGCATGGCTTCCAAAGGGGGCACAGAAGCCCCGGACTCTGCCACATCCTCCTCCTCCTCCCTGTCCACTTCTAAAGTACATGTTCGTGAGCAATAAAGGGAGCGCAAAATGGGCAGTAATACGAAGGCTTTGCTAACCCATCCCGTGTGCAGGCGGCTGGGGGTAAATAAGCATCGATCGGTCTGGGACCAGCAAAGCGACATGGGCCCCAGTATAACAAGCGCTGCTTACAGTCGAGGGGAGGGTGACGTCCCCAAGGCCAGTGTATGGACAGAGCCATCGCTCAGCTACCGTTTCCAGGAGACCCCAGGTGGCTTTTAAGGAACTCGGGAGAATAAGCAACAAGCACGGTTGCAGTGAGGTGGAAAAAACACTACTGAGTTTGGCTTTTCCATTCAGTGCCCTTCTGATACTGTGCTTCTGAGACCATGTGTCACAGGGACCCCGGTGGAGCTGAGGACGTTATGTCCTTAGGGTAGTAGAGCTGCCCTGTTCCCTACGGGCAGGCTGAGAGGAACCGGTGGTCAAGGGAGGGCTGGCTAGAGCGGGACTGGACACAGCGCCTTCCCATGGCCTGGCGAGGGCTCGGGTCGCTCCCTGTTGGCTCCCATGAGAGAGGCGTGTGCTCAGAATATCTTCCCTTTGGCCATAGCCGTTGTTACAAGTGGTTCTACGCAAGGAAGCGACCAGTCCCAGTGAGCGCCTTCCATTGCCCTGGTGGCCCTTCGCTGGAGGCCGTCACCGCTGTGGTGTTGGTGGTGACAGGTAGTGCGTCCACGATGGGCTTCAAGGCCCCGTGAAGGCTGTCATGAAGCATGAAACCTTTGGACACCGACTTCCTGCCACAATAAATGAAAAGCCGTCACAAGCGTCCAGACGGCTCTTCGGTGTTTTGAACAGTGGCTTGGTGTCCCAATTCTGATTTGGCCTCATAAGCTGAAGCTTCCCATGGGGTCCAGGTCAAGGGATGAGCAAAGCATCCCCATCCTCCCCCTACACCCCGGCTCGGGTGCGCGAGGACCTTTGTCCCACGCTGGACTGACCTCTTCCTTCTCCTACACTCTGGTCAAGGGGGTCTACACGACTTTGAAGAAAGGGAGATAATATGGCCTCCAGCACCCTTGCCTTACACATTTTAGATGCTCAAAAGGAATCTTCCTCTTCATTCGACAGGTCGTTTACTGCACACGATCGGTGAATACCGGGCTGTAGAGTGTGGTCATTGTCACATCCAAGATGCCCACGGTGCTTCGGCAGGGCAGTCTCTTTCTCCCCCACCCCATCCGCCCCTCCTGTTGCAGTTCAGGTCTGTGCCTGCATCCTCCTGGGAGTGGGAGTGCCTCTCATCATTTCTGTTTTATTGGTTCAGATGCCCCCCCAGAGCTAATGTCCCATTCAATGTCTTTCTTTGGCTTTTTCTATTATAAAAACCTACAAAAGACACACAAATGTGTCTCTCCATTTGACTCTTTATGAGTTCCCTCCACCTTTGACGCACTTGTCACACTCAATCCTGGGACCGCAGGCTAAGTGAGAAATCTCTGTGGGCAAATGGAGGCGCACCAGCTGGATTTCCCCTCAAGGACGAGCTCGCAGGGAATGTGGTCAGCACGTAATCTCCAGCTGCCGGTTCCTCCAGGGCCCGAGAGGCGGGGGACGGAGGCCGTCTGGGAGGCGGCATCTGCTCCGGGACTCCCTGGCAGGCTGGCGCAGCTTCGTCAGGCTTGCTTCGCTGTTGAGTCTCCTTCTGCTCAATCCTGCTTCCTCCCACTTCCCTTCATGGGGGTTGATCCCTGATAAACATCCTGCACCCCGAACTCCAGCTCAGTATCTGCTTCTGGAGAAGTCACTCCACAACAACCTTTCCACCAGCGGCTGCCAATTCCGAGAGCCCATTTCAGGCCAGATGGGTACAGAGCACCGGGTGTCCATGAGCTGTGTAGCGTGGTGAGCATCTGTCCCAGAACACGTCTCAGAAGGCTGGGGGCAAAGGTCGTGTCTGATCTTAATGCAGTGGTCGGAGATCTTGGGCACCAACGCAGGGGCAGACACAGCCTCCCTGCCAGGACCCACCCAAGACCACGGGGTTTGTGAGGCTAGTTCACGGACAGGGTATGCCAGGCCCTCCTCACGCCGTGGCTTCTGCCCGTTTTGCCATCCCACCTTGCCCGCCATGGGCAGACAAACCAGCCATTGCTTTGGAGGGCTGACCAACGGCCAAATGCCAGGCTGAGTACCAGGGGATGCAAGGACAGATGGACAGACACCACGGCATGCAAGCTCTAAACGATGCCGTGTGACAGTCGTTGGGGCCCTGCTGATGCCTCCTTCAGAAGTGGGCTGGGAGGCTGAACCAGCAAAGGACAATGTCATCATCCTCACAGAATTGAGAAGGTTCCTACCTGCTCCCTCTCCTGGGGCTCCTCCCTGAACACATACAGCTGTGGGGCCTCGAACTCTGCAGGAGTGCGTGCATGTGTGTGCAAGTGCAAGAGCAGAGCATGCCCCCCCCACCGGGCCGACTCCTGGGCCACAGCACCCCTGGGCTCCCTCCCCACCCCCGCCCCTGCCTCCGTCTTTCCTGGCTACTCCCTCACAGACCTGCCCATCCGCCTCCTGCATACCGCTGAGTGGAGCCATCGAGACCCCAGGGGACAGAAGAATCACCCAGGCAAGCCCTGCTCCAACTCCTGACCCAGAAAATCAGGACATGTAATAAAATCGTTACTACAGTCTTAAGCCACTGAGTTTTGGGGGAATTGATTTTGTAATATATATTTTTTTTGACATAGCGTTCTTTTGGTTCATTCACAATTGCACCAACGAAATGATGTGACAAACTCGCTGGTGCTGCATTCAGCTGTGTCCTTGTCACTGTCGCCACAGAACTCGGTGGTGTAAAGCAGTAGCCACTTTCTCGTGCTTACCGTTTTGTGGGGCACGGGTTTGGAGACGGCTGGGCATCTGTGGCTTGGGGTCGGTCCCGTGGCTGTGGTGAGACACCGGGCGGGATTGCGGTCCCCCCCGAAAGCTTGACGGGGAGGTCAGGCCGTGGGCTGGCGGCCATCAGGGCACCAACGTGTGGCCTCTTCAGCCTGGGGGGGCTCATGGCACTTGGTTTCCCCCTGAGCAAGGGTCCCAGAGAACCAGGGGGAAGTTGCAGGTCTTTTTCGGACCTGGCACTGGAAATCACAAAGCATCCCTCTGGCTGTTCTCCCCCGGTCTGACGGTGCCGGGCTGGCCCAGAATCCTGGGGAGCAGCCACCCACCTCTTATGGGAAGGGTGTCATGTAACTTTGGGGTCATGTGTTAAAACTGTCGCAAGCTGCTGTTCTTTACGTTAACTTGCCTTTCAACGACCCCGATCACTCCATCCCCCAACTGCCCTGAGGACTAGTACCCAGGGAGAAAAGAGCCGAAGAGGGGAAAAGCTGTAGGTAGATGACTTTCTTAATAATCACTGCACTCACATTTTTGAGTGATTCTTTACGGGAACCACTATACGAGGCCCTTGTTTTGTAACTAATCTCTACACCCGGCATGGGGCTCGAACTCACAACCCGGACATCGAGCGTCATCTCGGGCTCCCCTGACGGAGCCAGCCAGGCGCCCCAGCAAGGCCCTTTTGTGATCTTATGCGGTCTCCACAGCACCCTTAGGAAGTAGTTACTGTTATGTCTCCCGCTTAACAGGTGGAGAAACTGAGGCACAGAGTGACTCTGTCCCTTGCCTCAAGCCATAGCTAGGAGGTAGTGGCAGCCGGAATGCATTCGTGGTTTTCTGATACTAGAATCCGACCTCGTAGATGCTCTGCTATACTTTCTCCCCCATTGGAGGGCAGGCACTTTCGTTCCAGCGGTCAGTTCACACCTTGGAATCCAGGCGTGGCTCTCTTCCCGCAGAGGCCCTGAGTCAGGAGGGCGGGGTGGCCGTGGCCGGGCCGGCCCCCACGCAGGGGAGCAGGAATCCTGCCCAGGCTTCAGCTTCCGCCTGGGCCCTCCCCTCCTGGCTTCATGTGGTCACGCTTACTGTTGAGTAGCTGACCCTTCAGGTGAATGTAGAGAGAGATTAACAACACTGTGATGACTTGAGCTCATAGGAACTGGGCATTTGGTGATTTATTGGGAAATTGAGACAGCCATGAGCTGCTGTGAATTTGTTTTCAAATTTTAAAGATGTTATTTATTTACTTGTCAGAGAGCACAAGCAGGGGGAGTGGCGGGCAGAGGGAGAGGGAGAAGCAGACTGTCCGCTGAGCAGGGAGCCCGATGCGGGGCTCGATCCCAGGACCCTGGGATCATGATCTGAGCCGAATGAAGGCAGATGCTTAACCGACTGACCCACTCAGGTGCCTCTGTTTTCGTATTTTAAAAGTTAAACTGGTGTGTAATAAAAATAATTCTATGGTATAAAAGGATATACCCGGGCACCACCTCCAAAGCCCGGACAGACGCCCCAGCCCCATTTCCAGGGGCGGCCACTGTGAAGTTTCCAGCGCCCTCATCCAGAAACATGTACAACAGTGTCCCCATCTTGTGGCGGGCGGGTGTGCGCTCCTTCCTGCCACCCCCTGTGACACCATCTTCCTTGCTCTTGCTGTCATAGACCATGCGTCCACGGAGAGTCTCGAGTGTGGCGTGGTGTACGTGGATGGGCGTGTCTGGAGGAGAAGGCAAGTGTTTTCCTGCGGGAGGTGGGACCAGGGCGGAAGGGAAGGTACAAGAAGGACAGATTGTCAGGCTCTGAGGCGGCCTCTGCCCTCTGTGGTCCCCGTACCGCTCACCGAGCCATCGAGTGCGGTCTCTCTTCCCATGGCTGGCCTCGATGCTTGCTCTGGCCGACAGCCTACGGTCCAAGTGACAGTTCTGAGAGAGCACGAAGCTGTGCACGTGCATTTGCTCTTCTGGAAACCTGCCCAGCACTCACCTGAACCAGCCTGGGCCATCCTGCCGGCGGAGGGGGGGGGCAGTGTGTGGAGACCATGAGGAGCAGGTCACGGTCACCTGGCCAAGGCCATCGTAGGCCAGCCGGCCCCCCCACCCCTCCTGGACCAACCAATTGACCACAGATGCGAGAGCGAGCCCTGCCATGACCAACCGACAGCCAGCCGACTGTCAGACATGGGAGAGCTCGGATGAGGTGCTGCTGACCTCAGTGATCGGGCCACTGGTTTGGAGGTTCTTGTTAGGCAGCAGCATCGTGACAGTAAATAACCCATACAGCCCTTTGTCTGGAGGAGGATGTGAAGGTCAAGAGGTTTTGTTTTGTTTTGTTTTTAAAGATTTTATTTATTTATTTGAGAGAGAGAGAGTGAGAGAGAGAGCCCAAGAGGGGGTAGGGTCAGAGGGAGAAGCAGACTCCCCGCCGAGCAGGGAGCCCGACGTGGGACTCGATCCCAGGACTCCGGGATCATGACCTGAGCCGAAGGCAGTCGCCCAACCAACTGAGCCACCCAGGCACCCATTTTTGTTTGTTTGTTTGTTTTTTAAATCACTGGATAGGGGCGCCTGGGTGGCTCAGTCGTTAAGCGTCTGCCTTCGGCTCAGGTCATGATCCCAGGGTCCTGGGATCGAGCCCCGCATCGGGCTCCCTGCTACATGGGGAGTCTGCTTCTCCCTCCCCCTCTGCCTGCCAATTCCCCTGCTTGTGCTCTCTCTGTCTCTGTCTCTCTCTGACAGATGAATAAATAAAATCTTTAAAAAATATAAAAAAAATAAAAATCACTGGATAATCTACATTCTGGTAAAATGAAGCCGGTTGAGAGAAAACTGCTCCCACAGCTGTCTCCACACGATGCAGTAGGAGTAACAAACTCTATAAATGGTTCAGCCTTTCCAGCTCCCCTGGGGCTCGGGCTGACTTATGGCAAGAGCCTGTGAGATTGATTATATTTGCTACCGACTGTTATTAACAAACCAGTGCTGCGATGAGGGGATCTGCCTCTTTTTTTTTTTTTTTTTTTTTTTTTTGCATAAAGACCTGCCAGAACCCAAAGTTCCTTAAGTTCCTTAACTTTTTTTTTTTTTTTTGGTCATCTCATGTACTCCTTTGGCCTCAGATAAAGCTTACTGTCCTCCTTCTCAGAATGTTGTAAAATGAATAAAATAAAATATATAGGATTACAAAGGAAACCTCAGTTGAGATACAATTCTCTAAAAATTAGAACAAATGTATGAATTAGTCATATACGTGCCTTTTTATTATTAATGCGTTACGTAGGATCTACCAGCAGGTCTAACGACAATCTTCACTTCAGAGTGGTGATGGCATTTTGAGAGTCATAGCTGTTGTGTCATATGGAACTGTCTGTCCTTTTCCTTGGTGACAAAGTCACAGGTCTTGCTGACATACACTAGCGTGGCATGGTCTTTATATTCATCATGGAGGGAAGATCTAAATTTTAGTTCGAAGTTGGGGGAAAGATGCCGTTTCCTCCCCCCTGCCCCCCATCCACGTTCATGGACCTTCTGAATTCTGGGGATGGACCAGGCGAGGAGACCATGTTTGACCTGATCTCCTCCAACATGTATCCATCAGTACCCAACTCCTATTTCTTCCTGTAATCCTTACATTTTGGACAGGAGTGGGACCACTTTGGATTTGGGGAAGGGAGTGTTTTTCCATTTAGAGATGATCTGCCAGTTAGCAGTATGTCCTCGAAGACAAACACAACAAGCCATAAACGAAATCGTGGTCATGGAAAGATCTGACCCGCAGAACAATTTCCTTCCAGGTATTTGTGGAGAAGTAGTTTCTTCTCCAAGATCGAAATCTCCACCTCTTCCTCCCCGCCCAGTGCTTGGGCCAGTGGGCTGAGGGAGAAGTCCTGGTTCCATGATTTAAGGGTCACTGGTGGAAATAAATCTGGGGACAGACCCACGAGCTCGGTTTACCCCTTTCCTCAAGTTCTAACCAAAGCGGGGATGCAGCAGCGACCTTCAAGGACCTCCTCGGTGACTTGTGAGGGAAGCAGCCTGATGAACCGGACTTGATATGGGCGTAAACGTGTGATCCTCTGAGAACACCCCGCAGTTCTGGGGCGGAGGTCCTAGCTGGTGAAGGGCTGTCTCTCCGAAGACCTTTGGCCGCACATAGGGACCCGTGTCTTGTGCAGAGGCCTCGTGGTGGGGGGCAACTGCGGTTGCTGCCCCACCTCAGGGCCCTTCTGTGAGAACATGGGAAGTCCTGAGGCCAACCCCAAGCCAGAGGTGCAGACCGACGACCTTGTCCATGTCTGCAGCTACCGCCTTGTGTGTGTGGCAAACCGTCCAGGTCTTGCTTCCACTAAAATGCTGCCTCCACCGGATGTGGTGATTGGCTTTGGCCACACTGACGCTGCCATTTTCCCCATGATGCTTTTCCGCCGATGAGAAAGGGGACTTCTGCTAACCCAGACTCCGGCCTGGCCCTCCCTGAGGCCTCCGGGAAGGCCCCTCCCACGCATCCCTCTTTCCTCCCTGCCTCTTTGCTCTCCTATCCTCTGTCCCCCGCACCCCTCCCTCACCCCGTTCCTTCCTCCCTGGGGAGAAGACAGAGCCTGCCCCACTGACCTGGCCCACGGCTGTTCCGGCCTCCCCGGGAAGTTTCCTTCTCTCCTCGAGGCTCCCTCAGACGCCTCCTTGGGAGCAGAAAGCCGGGGATGCCCACCCCCCGACCCTGACCTGACATCGCTTTCTCTTTGATGACTCTAGGGAGCCCCAGGGCCAAAGTCAAGCATGGCCCAGCACTGAGGCCTTCCTTTCGGTGAGGACACTCACGTGTGTCATGTTTGGCGACGCCTGGCTCCCTTTGTTCATTTTTGAGCTAAGAAGACAGTTGATTCCAGGCTTTGGGTGGGGCAGCCGTGTCAGAGACAACCGCAGTCCATCCGTGCCAGGAGGTGTGAGGAAGCCACACCAGGCCCCGTCCTCCCCCGGTGCTCGAGGAAGGGGGAAGGACAGCGGACAGACATCAAAGGCCAGAGGTTGGCGATCACACTCGTGCTCAGCTTCACCATCCTCCAGAAACCACAGGTGTGGGAAACGGAGAAGGCTGACCTTTCTGTCAACCCTAACCCACTTTGAATGGCTTTCATAATAGCTATGCTCTCCCCCTGGTTTCTGATGGCTTCAGCTTCAACTGCTCTCTCTCAAAAAAAAAAAAAAAAAAAAAAAAGTCCATTTGCTCATCTTGGGTGACAGGTTTCACCCATCTCTTTGCTTTGCAGAGCTGTGTGGGTGGCAAGCTCCTCTCATCAGATTTTTCCCATGCATCTTCAAACCGAAAGGGCTGACCTGCCGAGAGTTTCTTTCTGAGTCCACTGGGGAACCTCTACATCCTCCAGCCCCACCGGGCAGCGTGCCAGGAGAGGCAGGGCACCCCCCAGTGGCCTTGGAGCTTGCAGACACTAGGCTGGGCCCCGATTCTGGAGAGCCTGGAGCAGACTTTGGGCATCTCGGGTTACTCCGTGGTTTAGTGAGCGGGGTGGGGTGTGATGGGGATTTTGACACAGAGGCCCCCAGATCCCAGCCTCCGGTACAGCATACTCAGCCATGTGGGTCTCCATTGGTTCTCGTTCCAGCCCCCAGCCCATGTGGCTCCCAAGTCTCTGGAGGGACCCTTCTGTTACTAAGGAACTCCCGCTGCGTTGTTCTGGGTGCTTGGATAAACCAACCTTCCATTACTTCAACCTGCTCACCAGACAGTAAGAGGCTCGACTTAGGGCATCATTAGTACAAGAGAGGGGTACGGAGTAGGGCAGGATAGAGACCAGCTCACCTCCGTCCTCCCCACACCCTCCCCTGCAGGCTCGCCCTTTGCCCTTCTCTGCCGTGAGAGTTTCAGGAGCTTCTGTGCCTGGCCAAGTTGGCCAATGGGATTATTGACGGCCTTACAGCAGACCCAGCATGGGGACCGACCAGTATCCTCACTGATTCCATAACTGTTGAGCACTTCTGTGTCTGGCATGGTGCTCGACGCTGTGGGGGCGAGGGAAGGGAGGGAGATGAAGGAAACACGGTCCTTGCTCTCGAGGGAGAGTGTGGCTATGGGTACAGAAAGTATAACTTATTCCTGCATAACTGATTCAAAGAAGAGGCCACATGAGAATCTGAGGACAGGGGGACAAGTGGAGGAGGAAGGGAGGGAGATGGAGGGAAGGGGGGCTGGGGATGCTCTGTGGGGCTCGAGGCACTCAAGGGAAGGAACATCATCCCTGGATGTGGGGTGTGGCGTGAGTGTGGATGGGCTGTCCAGCCTGAGTTCAATCTGACCAGTCCAGGAGCGACAGTCCTGCCCCTCTGGGTCTGTGTCTGGTCTCTGCTGATCCAGCATGAATAGCTAAGTGGCAGTGGAAATGTGACTCCTTCCTCTGCCTGCTGTCTTGGCTTGGTGGTCTTGCCCAATTTTGTACCAAAGGTTGACTGATGGTGGTTTTAGGGCATCCATGACCTTCCCCCTGACCTCACTGTTCTGGTAGGTCAGCAGTGTGCTCTGTGCTCACGGAGCTCTGTGAGTAGCCCAGGAGGGCCAGGCAGCTCATGTGCTGGAGGGCAGTGGGTTGGAATGATACCTTGGCTCCAGCAGGTCTGAACACTGACCTCGGGGTAGGCGGGGAAGTATCCAGATCCCAGGCCACATGGCAACCTTGAGCCCTTCTGAGAAGCCAGAGTACAAGCTGATGCTCTATCTCCAGGCAGGGCAACTCAACTCCAAGTCTGGTCTAGGTAACTTTTTTTTAATAAAGAGATTTTATTTATTTTTTTGACCGGGGAAGGGGGGAGCAGGGAGGGAGAGAGAGAGGGAGAGAACGAGCAAGGGGAGGGGCAGGCAGAAGCAGAGGGAGAAGCAGGCTTCCCGCGGAGCAGGGAGCCCGATGCGGGGCTCGATCCCAGGACTCGGGGACCATGACCTGAGCCGACGGCAGATGCTTAACCGACTGAGCCACCCAGGCGCCCTGGGTCTGGGTAACTTTATCAACGGGCCTTATGTCCCAGTGGAATGAAAGACAATGCTACTCCCAATCATAGTGTTTGCTTTATTTAAATCCTGAGGTTAAAAATAAAACTGTTCCAAAGAGTGCAGCAGATGCTATAGAGGAATATGTTTTGGGATACAAAAGTTTCTCACCCCCCCTGCGCAGGGCGGGTGTTGGCATTTGATGTGCTTCTGGGTAATTCTTTGGCAGATAAGAATGCAATGGGTCCCCAGACCCACTATCCCATAAGGCCTCGAGAATTGAGGATTCGTCAATGAAAGTGCAATTCTGATTCGGAAGCCGCCCAGCGGAGGCGTGGGTGTGGCTCTGCAGCCCCCAGAGGCAGGAGCGTCCCTGGATAACACTCATCACGAGGTTCTGACGAAGCCTGTTCATCGGCCATGTCTCCTGAAATCTAAAGATAGACTTTATTATTTTAAAAAAGCGATTACGAAGGAAAAGGCATTATTAATTCAGTCTTTCCTGTCTCCTTGGAAGAATCACAACGCA
Source organism: Leptonychotes weddellii (assembly GCF_054177405.1). Classification (NCBI taxonomy): domain Eukaryota; kingdom Metazoa; phylum Chordata; class Mammalia; order Carnivora; family Phocidae; genus Leptonychotes; species Leptonychotes weddellii. The sequence continues at coordinate 12,806,287 of NC_138369.1, forward strand.
ATGAAAAAAACTTCTCCAGGTTTCCACTAAGAAGCACCTTTCGCTAAGTGTTTTGTAAACATGGCTGGCTGGCTCACGGGTGTCTGCAAGGCGACCCCTGGTTCTCCGAATCACCGACGGCTTTTGCTTTCACTCTCAACCCCTCAGAGCCAGGGATGGGGGCTCTCACGTGTAGTTACGAAGGTGGACTTTAAGAAATGAAACTCCTAAAAAAAACCTTAAAGATCAGCGGCCATCTAACCAGTATCCGATAGAGCACTGGCTCTGAGATACCACCTCCAAATGGGCATTTCCTTTCATTTGAGTCTAGAATGGCTTACCCACCCAAGGAGTGGATAACTGAAACATTTCAGAACAACCATCCCTTTGATTTTTCCATTGTATTATGTAGCTTTTCCTTTTCTACTTTTCAAACCCGGTAGGGTTTTTCAGTTCCAGATTCCTTCTTGATCCGGTTGACCTGGAGTCCAGAGGGCTCCAGCCACGAGCACACTGCAGAGGCCACGCTTTATCGCGACGCCCGCCCTTTCTCGCTGCGGGTGAGTGTGTCTGAGGGGCCACGTTCTCGGGCAAGGTTGATTAGTGGCTTCTGAGGCAGAGGTGAACAAGGCAGTGGGATCAGTGCTAGAAAGTGAGCGGCTGTTATTCAGAGAGCTGGGCCATCTGGGGGCTGCTGGATTTTTGCTTTGTTGTTTTGTTTTGTGTTGAATAGTGATCTGGGGTCCCATTGATGATTTCTAGTGTAATTCAGTCTACTGGCTGGGGCTACTGCCTTCAATAGTTGCTCTTCATTGTCATCTGCATTTTTTTTTAAAAGTACCCCAACCCCAAAAAACCTCAGTAAAGTCGGGAACCTGTTCAAAATAAGAATAAAGCTGTTCATACGAGCCACGCTGAAATAGGCCACCATGTTCTCTAGTTGCATAATGCACAGCAAACTTGAGCTCACACGGCAAAGTAACAAAGGAAAAAGAGTCTGTCCAGCATGAAAATAAATAGGCTGCGGAGTCAGGACATGACCGCTGGGGGAGCGGGCAGTCCTCTGAACGTAGCCAATGTTCCAGGGGGTACACACCACAAGGGGCCTCTGCTCTCTGGGAGGAGTGGCTCTGGGCTGGCTTCGAAGGAGCCAAGTGGTTTTTAAGCTGTAGTTGGTTTCCTGCTGGGCTGAGTGACAGAGATTCACCAGGGGGCTTGGATGGAATGTTCCAGGCCTTTTGTAGGAAACACAGGAGCTGTTAGCTGCACAGGATGGTGGTGATACCATCGGCTGGCTGTCTCCATGGCATCCTGGGAGAGTACTCAAAACAAGACTCCAGACTGCTTTGGGTTGTTCTCTTTTGTTAGTTTCTTTCCTGTGGTAAACCACCCATCCCGATTACCCTTTCCAGAGGAGAGGGTGGGCTCAAAGGCAGGATAACTTGCTCTGGAACAATCCTCAGGCCATGTGGCACACCTGTGAGGACAAGCATGAGGCTAGGGAGAGTCTCTGGGAGGCTGGCTGCTTTTTGCCTTGGTGTTGAGCACAGTCAAGGCTGGGAGATGCTAGGGACCCCGGTGGCTTTCTGCTAGAGGCAGCTGGCTGCTCTGAGGAAAGAGCGCAAGAGGTTTAGCTTCTCTCTGCGTTAATGTCTCAGGAAGGTTCTGTTCACCACCCCCTCCCCTGCCCTGCCTAAACTGACTGCAAGTGGCCAAGTCCCCTATTTGAGTGGAAGCTCTGAGCCCCCTCCCCGCTGCCCCACGAGTCCCCTCTGCTGGGTGGTGGCTGTGGGGTCTGCGCTGGACCCGGCCTGGGGGCTCTGACCTGTCCTTGAGCTCTCAACACCAGCCCAGCCAAGCCTGTGGGTGACGGAATGAAGCTTCCGTGTGGTGGGACTTGACCAGTCACGAGGCAAGCTGGGGGACGGGCTGGGTCTTGCGTTCAGATCCCCAGACACCCTGCCTGGCGCTCTCCCTCATCCTTGGCCAAAGTGGGCCCCGTCATCAGATGGCCTGCTCACCTGTGAAGTGTCTGAGCCCTGACTTCAGGCTCCAGCCTCTGTGAACAAGGCCCCAAGAGGCCATCAAAGGTGAGCTCCCTATGGTGGGAGGAGAAAAGGGCCACAGACAACAGGAAGACCATCTTCTCCTTGGCCAGGGAAGGGAAACAGGATTCATCGGCCCCAAGGGGAGATGGCTCCCGGCTGTCAGGTGGAGGCTGAGCCACAGGAAGTGGGCAAAGGGGTGCCAGGGAACAGACGGGTGGGGAGAGGGGACCAAGAAGTGAACTCAAAGCCAATTCGTGAATTATGCCTGTTATACCCGAATTACCAAAGACTTTTTTTAAGAAGGCCCCGATTTTGGAAAGTGGTTCTTACCCTGATTATGATCATTAGTAAACATGTCTGCGGATGAGGCAGAAGCTCGTATTTATACAAACAGAGACAGCCCAGCAGCCGAGCAGTGAGTCCTAAGGGCCAACACAGTGCTGCTTAGTGGTCCCCGCATCGCCATCTGTGCAGACAGCCACTGCGGGACGCGTCCTCCGCGTGCTGGCTTTGGTTTCCCCGAGCATCTTCAGTTCTGATTTCTAGGCCGGTGTTTTCAACTACTCGGGGGACTGCCTGAGTGAAGGGCTTTGCATGAGGACAGAACTTCCCAGACAGAAGGGCCGGGAAGAAAGTGCAGCTAGAGACCCCTCCAAAATTGCTGTTTTGGAGCAGCCCTAAATTTACTGGGGCAGGAAGGGACAGAGGCCTGACGGGAAGAGGCTGGTTGGGGCTTCAGGAGGCCCCCCCGCCCCCACCCGGGACGCCCTGACTCTTACGATGGCCCTGTGGCCTCCTTTTCCTGGCCTCGCAGCCTGAGGACTCACAGGGTCTGGCCAGGACGTCCCGGCTCATGGTCACCCAGGACACCTGGCCCCTGCTGGGCAGAGTGGGGCATTTCTCTCCACGGGCAGAAGCTGGGGTCACTGACTCTGGCCTGTGGAGCTCTCCACGGAGGCCGGGAACCAGCTGTGGCTCCAGAGAGGTTCAAGGTCCCCTGAGTGTTTAAACCGTCGGCAGAGTGTCCCTTTGGGTGTGAGGACAGTTGGGTCCCTAATCCCTGGAAATGTTGCTTGAGCCCTTAAAAGCCGCAGAGGCTAAGAGTGACGGTGCGTAGTGCTGAGTACACAGTGCTCCAGACGATGCAGCTTTGAGGGGCGGCCGGAGGCCTATCTCCCAGTTCTACACTGGTCACATTTGGAGCGGCTGCCTTTTTTTTTTTTTTTTTTTTTTTTTTTTAGTGCTTTATGTGACAGGTGAGCAAGAGTAGTGTTTCCTGTGGATAAAGTGAAGCTATTAGAATCTACAATCCAGGTGCTTGAGGCTACGGGAAGTCACTTCCATCGTAGATCACAGGCCTGTCAACCGTCAAGTGATAAAACACTTTCTTGGAGACAAACCTGAGGAAACAGAAGTGGGAAAGGAGGGTGTCACTGGGAGCGCCGAAAGCCGGAGGGCAGCGGCGGCGGCTGGGGGGGCCTCCTCGGGGGGGGGTGCTGCAGCGACCTGGCTGGGCGTGTGGGCGGGTTGGCGGCGGAGCCTTCTGTGGGGGCAGGGGCCTGGGCCCCTCACCCCGTTTCCTGTCTGCCCAGCAGAGCTCCCCCAAGCAGGGGGCCGGGGGTCCTGGGACATCAGCACGGACTTCCCTGGGGCTTGGTACACAAACACCTGCTTTGAAGCTGCTGGGGGATGTGGGGGCTGCAGGGGGTGCAGCGCAGGGAGTGGACCCTGAGAAGAGGTTTCTGGAGGAGATGAGTATGGATTTCATCCCCGCTGGGCGCCTAAAGCCATTTTGCCACCCATGGTTTAGAAATCTCCGGCACGGAGTAAGGCGGGGTAGGTCACAGCACTGTGGTGGCCTCCAGTGGGAACTAGGGGCCTGCTTGGGGCATGGGACTGCGTTCTGCCCTCGGCCTCTCTGATAACCCACCGGGAGTCCCAGTGAGGTGGTGACAGTGATCACTGCTTCTGCAGAGATGGGGCTCAGGGGCCCTTAGAACTCGGAGGGCAGCTCTCTGGAATATGCTGGGCCTGTGCCCCATGAGTCCAGCTAATTCAAGGTATGTTTGTGCTCATGGGGGCATGCAGGGGAGGGGGAGGAGAGGGGGAGAATGGGAAGCTCCTCCTCTTAGCCCCTCCTTTAGTGGACGTGCTTGGCCACAATCCCTGGGCGCTCAAGGCTGGGAGGTGCTGAGGGGGCGGCACAGCTCTCCCCTAGAGTATCCTCACTAGTTATTCCGCCAAAAGCCAAGTGGGCTGGGAAGGGTCCCCGTATGGGGGGATGTGGCCGCTAGCTCAGGGCCCCACTCAGGGAAGAAGTGGCTGCGTGCTGGTCAGGCAGGTCTCCTAAAAAGGCGGCCCCAACAAAGGGCTTATGCTGAAGCCAGAAGAACCCAAGGGAAGGGTCCCAGCAAACTTAACCACCCCTGTCTCGTGTCTTCATGAAGTGGGGGCCCAGGCTCATGGCAGATGCTCAACCCATGTGTTCCTCTCCCAGCTTCCTTCCTTGGCTGCCCCTCCAGCCTGTCTCCCTATATTCCCAACTTCCTGCCCCCCAGCCCTTCACTCCTGCACCTGTATTTGGTGCTTTGATGCTGTGCTTCCCCGACACAGTATACACTGCTCCCGCTGCCATGACAAGAAGGCCCAGGGGCTCCCTCTCACAGCTCTAGTCCTGGCCTTCATTTCTTGCTTGTCCATCCACCCATGCATCCATCCACCCGTGCATCCATCCTTCCATCCATCTATGCATCTACCCATCCATCCATCCATGTATCCATCCATCCATGTATCCATCCATCCATCCATCCATCCATCCATCCATCCATCCATCCACCCATGCATCCATCCATCCATCCATGTATTCATCCATCCACGCATCCAGGCATCCAGGCATCCATGCATCCATCCATCCATCCATCCATGTATTCATCCATCCATCCATGTATTCATCCATCCGTCCATGCATCCATGCATCCATGCATCCATGCATCCTTCCACTGTTTCTACTGAGCCCCTCCTTTGGGCTGGGCAGTGGGAGCCTGGACATCCGAGAGAGGCAGGAGGACACACTGGTTAAGTCCACAGCCTGGAGGCAGGCCCTCTGGGTTCCAACCTGGCTCTACCACTACGAGCTGTGTGACCTGGGATCAGTCCCTTGGCCCTCAGTCCCTTAGCGGCGCCACGAGGAGAATGGTAGTTCCTATGACATGGGCGTGCCATGGGGCTTAAGTGAGTCAGTAAGAGCGGAGGTCCGAGGATTCACCTGACATGTGCTAAGACTGTGTAAGTAGTAGCCTGTGTCTTATAAAACCTGTAACACACACTAGACCACCGCAGTATAGGGCTCTAAAATTAAAAAAAAAAACTATTAATAATAAATTACTGATAATTAAATAGTCTCTTTTGAATGTCCAGCTCTGTTCTCGTGGCCAGGTGGCAGGTGAATTCTTCCGGATGCTGACGAGTGAGGTGGCCCTACCTGGAAAAGGTGTTGTCGAAGATGAGCATGTAGATGCCCGGTGTGCGGACCTTGAGCTGGCCCTGGATGTTCTCCTTGTGAGAGCTGCATCGGGTCGTGGGGATAAGGACCTGGGAGGAAGAGCAGATCAGAAAAAGTGTCATAGAAGCCGAGAGGGCATATGGGTCCTCTGGGTAGACCCTTTATTTTGGGGAGGGAACTAGGCCCAGAGATGCTAGGGACCCTGTCTGAGGTCACAGCTGAGCAAGGCTGGGGCTGGGATCAGCCTCAGGAGTGGGGCGGGGGGATGTCTGGGATCAGCCCCAGGACTGAGGGGGTGTATGTGTCTGGGATCAACCCCAGGAGTGGGGGGGTTATGCCTGGGATCAGCCCCAGGAGTGGGGGGTATGTCTGGGATCAGCCCCAGGAGTGGGGGGCATATGTCTGGGATCAGGCCCAGGAGTGGGGGTATCTTCCACATGCCCCACATTTGTTGATAACCTGTGGCCAGGGAGGAGGCTGTGGGTATGAACTTCACCCCGAATCATGAACGAGTCAGTGCCCCGAAGGAGTGGCCCCCAGCCTCCTCTGACCACAGCCAGAATGTTCCACTATCTAGAGGAGCAGGCCTTTTTTGGCTTCAGGAAGCCGGGGCTTATTCGAGGTGAAATCTGTCTGTCTGGCTCCTGTTGGGCCTCGTGCTGCCCGAGGTGAGGGGTGTCTCAGGGGACAGGCCGAGCCCCTGCCCACCCACATCTCTCAAGCGCTTTGTGAAGCTGCTGAGCCCTGCCCGCTCTGACCTGAACAGGCCCGGTTCCACCCGTGGCTTCTCACTTGGCCCCGGCAGGCTCTGCTTCTCCTGCTGCACCGTGCACATCCACGGGCCCCAGGGCCCTCTCAACTTTCCTGGCCCAAGCCGCAGCCTCCTATTTACCCTCTGCCTGCCCCAAGAAGGAGAGATTAGTCCCAAGAAATATCTGTTTTCTCAGGACACATTCTAAGGGCCTCACCATCGGTGGGGGTAAAGCTGAGCACAGGATGAGCGTTGGACGGGGCCAGGGTGTGTGTGGGGGTCTCCGGATGGCCAGTCTTTCCCATGAGGGCAACGTCTGCAACCTGCTGACCAACTAAGACACAGTTTAAAACTGAAGATATGGAGGGGTGCCTGGCTGGCTCAGTCAGTAGAGCATCTGATAGGAAATGAGGAAATGGGAAACAAGACAGAGCCAACCAAAATTCAGAAAGATTTTAGAAATGATCAATGCCCCAGTGGGTGCGGTCTCAGAAAGCATCCTTAAGCTGACCACGTAGGGCTGACTACACGTAAATGGTCACACAGATCAGAGGCTTTGCAGACCACGGCTAACACCTTAGCAACTCGGAGCTCCTAGTGTGGGGAGCTGCCCCACAAGTGAGCATCTTTATTCTTTACAAAATCAAGTGCTGCTCCTTTCTCAGAAACACAACTTTGTGAAATTCCGTTATCTATTCCTTTTAAACATTTTTCACCCTGCACAAAATGACTGAATCCAAAATGCTTCTAACGATGTGATGGCTTTTTCAACTTACACTTGAATACATAGGTACGTTTCTGGAAACCCTACACGTTGGCCACAGAGTTCCCAAAGTGAAGTAAGTTTCCACAAAAGGTTCTGCCCTCAAAGATCTTGTGGTTTAACAGAGACAGCAGACAAAAAACCATTCAGTTACAATAACAGTGAGCATGTCACGAGGGGACAACCGGGAGGGGTGCCCATCCCAGCCCCGGGGGGCGGGGGGGAGGAGGAGGGGAGAGAGGCACAGTGTGAGGGAAGATATCCTGTAGGAGGTGACACTGAGCATGGACAAGTTAGGTAGCTCGAGAGAGGTCTGGGTGTCCCAGGCAGAGGGGAAAACATATTCAAAGACATGGGATAAGAGCAAAGATTTACTCTCCCAAGAGATAACCAAAAATAGACAAAATATACAAGACACTGGACATCAGGCAATGGAGGAGAGTGTTCTCTGAGGGAAAAGGTGAGCGCCACAACTGCCCCAGCTCACCATTTTGAGAGGAGAACAGCCAGATGGGACAAACAGAAAACAAACAGTAAGATGACAGACTCAACCCTAACCTGATCAATAGGCACATTAAATATAAATAGTCTCAACACCCCAAATAAAAGGCAAAGATGATCCATCTTTGCCAACCCCATCATGCCCAGAAGAAGAGACAATTTAAATATAAAGATACAAATAGGTTAAAAGTAAAAGCACGTAAAAAGATATACTGTGGTAGCATTAATCCAAAGAAAGCTGGATTGACTACATTAATACCAGACAAAATAGATTTTATATCAAAGGATGTGGCCAGGGATAACTTCATAATGATAAACGTATTAATGCATCAGGGGGATGGACCAATCCTTCACATTTATGCCCCTAATGAGAGCTTCAAACACACGAAGCAAAAAGTGGTAGAACTGAAAGGAGAAATAGGTAAATTCACAATTAATGGTTGAGTAAACTTCAATACCCCTCAATAATTAATGGACTAATAGACAGGAACTCAGTAAGAAAATGGAAAACTCGAAGAACTGTATCAACTAACTCAACCCACCTGCCACTTAATGGAATGCGCCACCTGACCACGGCAGGACGCACCTGCTTTTCAAGTGCACTGGGAACACTCCGGTAGGCCATCTTCTAGGCCATTAAAAAACCAACCAAACAAACAAAAACCCACCTCATACTTAAAAGGATTCAGTTATACAGTCTGTTTTCTGACGACAATGGAATTCAATGGAATTAAATTAGAAATAAACAGATCTCTGGAAAGTACCAAAAATATTCGTAAACTGAAGAACACACTCTTAAATAACACATGGATCAAGGAGAGATCAAACATCAAAAGGGAGATCCCACAGGCATGGGAGAGAGCGTGTGCTGCGTGTTCCTGATACCACAGGACATTTGCACTGGCTGGGAGCTGGCGGTGGTGAGGGGGTAGGAAGGGCCCGAGACAAGCCTGGAGGGGAAAAAGATGCACGAGGACCCGCTATGGATAGGACCTGGGGCTAGCCACTTCTGTGCTTGGTCTCATTACGTTCCATTAACGTTCTATCGTATTCTAATTCCACCCAGGACTGAGAATTCTTGGAGGTTGCGAGGTTGGGTCTGTTCCTGGGGTCCGTAATCTAACAATTCTGAGCCTGGACGCTCCAGCAAGCACCAGTGGGAAGGAGCCGCTGGACAGGAAGGTCTGCTGTTTATACAGGGGCGTCTGGGCACCCCACACCTCAACCTCTGCATTTACTACCTTGACTGCAAAGCAACAACCGAGAGCTCGTTAGGCAGGTCCTCGGAAGAGGGTATGTCTAAAACAGTATGCTTCATTTCCTTAGAACATTCTAGACTATAGACTTTTCATTCATCTCAGCTCCATTCTCCCACCATGGCCAAAATCTAGGAGAGCTTCCCTGGTGCCAAAGCTCACACAGCTGAGGTGGCAGGGAGATGAGGGGGTCTCCGCTGGGTGAGCTCCAGGAGCGCCTCCCACCAGCCTCCAGTGCCTCAGTCATGACATGTGTCTGCAAGACAGTCCAAGCTGGTCTTATTGGTATTTGGATGCACTCCTGTGGCCGGGGGCTCTGGGCAAAGCAAGGGTTCTAGGCTCGATGGAAGAAGGAGTCACAAACAGGTTGCTGGTTGCTGGGGGTGGAGGTTGCAGACTGACTGCTCATGGGTATAGTTTCCTTTGGGGATGATGAAAACGATCTAAAATTAGATGGCGACAGTTACACAACACGGTGAATACACTATATCTTAAATGGGTCGGTTATTTGGTATATGAATTACATCTCAACAAGGCTGTCTAAAAAACCACAAAGGCAAGGGTTCTTGCTCCCAGTCCTGGTTCCTCCTCCGACTCCCTGCGGCCCCAGGCAGGCTGTTGAGTTTCTCTGGCCAAACATGGGTCCTCTGCCCGGAGAGAGGGCAGGGCCTGGGTCCTGTTCCCTGCGCTCCGTCCCCAGGCTTCAGGACAGGGTCAGTATACGGGCAGCCTCAAGTCCTGGATGGACTGTGTCTTCAGTCGAGTGTCTTCCTAAATTTACAACCTCTAACCTCACTGCTCAGACGCGACCTTGACCGAGGAAGCACCCTGGAGAGGAGGTGGCCCTGGGGGCTGGGCAGTGTCTGCTGGGTGCCTCAGAGATGGGGCTGGCCTTTGTCCCTGCGGCTCCCTCTATCAGGGCGTATCTCCCGGTTTGGCCCAAGGTCTCCTCCCCCCGATGGCTGCCCCCATCCGCCTAGCATGACACTCTCTATCTGGAACCATGGTCGTCTGTTCACTAGGGGCTCTCTCCTCAAGGGCGGATGCCACGTTGTCCCTTGTCTTTCTAGCTCTGACGGGCGCAACAGAGCCCAGGGTTGAGCAGAAGCTCAGCAGATGGCTCTGAAGAGACCACAAGCCCCTTGTGTCTACACTTCCATAATCATACCCTTGAGTGCTGTCACTTGCTCTGCACGTGGTTTCCTGTAAGGCCCAGGCTGGTCAGGGGATCCCAGGGGGAGTCCCCCAGACAGATGCTGAGGACGTGCCTCTGGGAACAGGTTCCTAGGCTGACGTCTGTTCCCGGGACCTCAGGCAGAAAAAACAGCCACCCCACGGCTGGCTGGTGATGCAGGGCTTATGAAGGCAGGCGGCCCCTGAAAATGCCCTTCTTGCTCACCCTGTATATGGGCTCCTTCTGCCCCCTGGTGTCCACTCTGAGAAACACACTGGTAGTCCTGACCCCCAGAGGCCCCAGGAAGCTGGAGATGAGGAAGGCTCCTCCTCCAGGTCTCTGAGCCCAAGCTCCGAATCCTGGTAGGAACCGCGTGGATCTCCCAGGGCCATGCGGATTTGGTGGGTGAGTGACTGAGCAAGGGGAGAGGCCCACAGCTCGGCCACGTGTGGGCAGGTGTCATGGCAAAGGCCTGGACACGGGATTGAGTCCCTTCCCCCACTCCCCGCCACCGACACCAGTGTCCAGTGTGGGAGGACGCGGTGCTGGTGCCCGGTGGGCCTTGGGACTATGAGGACGAACAGCCAAGGCACCGAGGCGAGCTCCTTGTCAGGGCAGAGTTGACAAGCATGCTGGTTATGCTGCCGCTTGACTAGTTGCCCTGGCAAGTCACTGGGCATCTCGGTTACCCCGTCTGCAAACGAGGACGGAGGCCTGCTCCACATCAGCCTCCCGGGGGCAGGGTCGGAACCTCAGAAAGGGCTCCAAGCGGGGAACATGGTGCGGAGCCCCCAAAAAGGAAAGGAGGGGCAGAGCGGTTTCTAAATAAGAATAAACACGAAACTCCACAAAACAAGGCCAACTCAAGGAGGCCAGAATTCAATTTTCGGAGTGAATTTGCAGAGGACAAAAATGACAAAGCAGTCTCTACGAGAAGGTACCAACAGGGTGGAGATGGCAGGAGAGCAAGCCAGACACGCATCCCTGCACGAAGATGTGCACTGCACCGAGCCCGCGGGCCTTCAGCTCCGGGCCCCCCAACCCCGGCCCTCGGCCCACACGCAGGAGGGACTCAGGGATGTTCTCACACACACTGCACAGGAGTCTCCTTCCACGTGACTTCAAATTGCTCTCCCCCACCTTGCTTCTCGCCATTGCCGGAACGTGGAAGTTTCTGCACCTATAGCAGCCTGAGGTCCACTCTAAGCTCCAGGCCGGCCTGTCTGTCCTCACCGGTCCTTCCACCCACAGTGATTCAAATGGGACTTGAGTTTCCACCCCAACCAGCTCCCCCCTCCCCTCACACTGAGTCAGCCACCCACCGAGTCCTGCTCAACCTTCTGTCCTGGGCTCTGGATCCCACCCTATCCTTTCTACTCTGGCTTCTAATCCCTTGAGCTAGACCCATGGCTCTCAACCTTGGTCGCTCACTGGACTCACCTAGGAACACCTGTGTCCCAGCCCCAGGGATTCTGACTGAGTGGTATGGCTGTGGCCTTGGGAGTATTTCAAATGTGTAGCCAAGACTGGGACCCATGGTCCAGGCCATCATCGGCATTCCATGCTTAGAATGTCTCAGGACTTTATGAACTGGAATCTGCCACCAAGACTTCAAGCCCCACCACCCAAGTGACACAATGGCTAAGGTGTCTCTGCTGACATCTCTGAGGTGAGATGCCAAACACCCCAAGCTCATGACCGCCTCCACGGTGACCTATTCTTGCTCTGCATGGCTCTGGTAAAAAATGATCCTTAAACTGGGTCGCACGTCTGTATCCTCTAGGTCTTACCTAGTGATCTGCCCCAAGGTCAGACGGAAGCTGACACAGGAACAAACCTTCAGACACCTGAAGACAGCGCTCTCCAGCCACCAGGCCTTTCCCTCCCCATGCTGGCCAAGGCCAGGTGCTTTGCCTGCCCCGTGGGACGCAGCCCAGAGGGCTTGCCCACCTGCTTCCTCCCTGTGTCCCTCTCACATTCCAGGTGAGGCCCGCCCAGCAGGAGGCAGGATGGCCGCAGCCCTGCGCAGGGAAAGGTCTGCCCAAGCACCCTGCTGTATGAGCAAGCGGGCCGCGGGCGGGGAGCCGGCCTCACCTTACACTGATCCAGCGGCGTGTCCTCTGCCTCCCGGAAGACCACACTGAAGGAGATACTCTTGGGGTCGGAGGAGAAGACCCAGCTGATGGTGAGGCCTGCCTCGGCCACAGTGATGGGGATGAGGCTGTAGGTGCTGGACCGCACAAACAGCTCCCTTTTGCTCTCCCCGAAGCTGGCGATCTCGTCCACCGTGAGGGGTAATTTTATCCTAAAATCCAAACGCAGAGAAGGCCCTGATCAAACAGGCAACGTGCCTGAGTCTGCCGGCCAGGTCACCTGAGGCTCTGAGGTGGCCGGAAGCCCTGGAGGCTCTTGGGAGGCCGAACCCTGGGGAGCCTCGCCCGACGTGCTCAATTACGGGAGAAGCCTGGATGCGCAGCTCCCGCCCACAGCGAGTACTGACTGGGTGCCGGGCACGGTGGCCGGCACCGGGGACCCAGACCCAGACGGCAAACGTGGGGATGACCATCTCTGCCCGCATGGGGCTGGCGTGTCCCCGCAGGCGGTCGGGGGTGAACGCCGGCCTGAGGTGCTCCACGAGCCCACGGATGGGAAGCAGCTACGGAGGCCTCGGCTCTCAGGAGCTCCCCCGAAGCTTCCTGCTGCCCAGCTGGCCCATTCCTGTCTCCAGCTCCAGGCTGCCCTCTACGTTAACTGGCATGGGCAGGAAGCACACCCATCATTAGAAACTTCCCACCCTCTCGGCCGTCCCTCTCGGTGGAAATCTGGGGCCTGCTGGAAGATTCCAAGGGGCACCCTGACTTTTCTTAAATGGGTTCCAGTGCCTGCCTTGCTTCCCGTGGGCTCACCCCCTCGTAAGCCTGAGGTTCCTCCTCTGCCCGCCTGCTGACAGGTGTGAGCAGGGCCTCAGAGGATGAGCTGGGCGGGCGGGAACGGGCCCCTCTCCCCGCGGCTGCCTGGATGGTGCGTGCCGGCGCAGGTCACCAGGACAGGGCCTCGGGTGCAGAGCGGCCACCTCAGCCAGCGGCGTGGCCTTGGGCGGGTCTTGTCTCCTCAACTGTGAACCAGGAAGGTGGCGGCCACCACGTGCTGGGCCCTCTGCTCACAGGCTTCACGTGCTGGCCCCATGGCAGCGGAAGGAAGCACGAGGCTCCCACTTCACACGAGGGAGCCAAGACGTGATTAAGAAACTTGGTCCAGGCCCACCCAGGTCTGATCTGAGGCCACTACCTGTCTCCTACACCAAACTGCCTTTCATGGCCAAAATCTACTACTGTCCCCCTGAAAGCAGCAGCGGAAACTAAAGCTCAGAGAGGTTAGGGAACTCGCCCAAGACTGCACAGCAAGTAAGTCATGGGGCTGAGTGTGCTGTCTGCCTTCAAAGCTGTGGAGATGGATGGAAATATTCCCCAGAGCTATGCTAATGAGAAGAGTAATCAAGGATGAAAACACCCAAAATGCTCTACAGGACAGCTCTGACAAAAATCATTCCACTTTTGTGAAGATTTCATTCCATGTAACGTTTTCCCATGTGTTCATTTAAGCGTCATTTCTAATTATGGTACAAAAAGCCTTGTCCAATGTTTACAATTCTCAAGGATCTGAGAGTAGGCAGAAGGGTCCCTTTTGGAAAAGAGGTCTTTCTTGTAAGGCGGAAATCTTACTGCACGGCCGTGTGTGCAGTCACCCTGACAGAAGGCCCCACCGATTCTGGGCCATTTTATAATTTTACGTTCCAGAATTCTCCCCTCGCATCCAGTCCTTTAGACTGTGCTTCGTCTTTTTTTGTTTTTTTTTTTTAACCTTTCTAGACGTTATCTGTTCACTGAGAGGACATTACTCAGTCTCCCCAAAGGAGAGGCTAATAAAAACAAATCAAGGGTTTGCCATCTCTGCTCAAATATAATCTTTTTTTTTTTTTTTTTTTGAGAGAGAGAGAAGGAGAGAGAACATGAGCGCTGGGTGGAGGGGAGGAAGCGGAAGGAAGGGCAGAGGGAGAGAGAATATTAAGCAGGCTCCTCGCCTAGCATGGAGCCCAATGCAGGGCTCGATCTCACGACCCTGAGATCATGACCTGAGCTGAAACCAAGAGTCCGATGCTGAACCAACTGAGCCACCCAGGCACGCCTCAAATATAATCTTAAATAAAAGGAGTCCACTGTCTACAGGGCTCACATCATAAATGTAAATTTTACTGGTTTCCCTACTTTGCCCTGTCCCTCCATAGTCATTCTCCACATGGCAACCAGAATGATCTTTTTTTTTTAAAGATTTTATTTATTTATTTGAGACAGAGAGAATGAGAGAGAGAGAGCACATGAGAGGGGGGAGGGTCAGAGGCAGAAGCAGGCTCCCTGCCGAGCAGGGAGCCTGATGCGGGACTCGATCCCGGGACTCCAGGATCATGACCTGAGCCGAAGGCAGCTTAACCAACTGAGCCACCCAGGCGCCCAAGAGAATGATCTTTTTTTAAATGTAAATTACATTAAGTCATTCTTCTGTTCCAAACCTCATATTTGGGCTCCCATTTCTCTCAGGTTAAAAGCCAAAGTCCTCACAATGGCCAACAAGGCCTGATGTGACATGGGCGCCCTTCCCTCTCTGACTCAGTTTCTTTCGCTCTGCTTCAGCCACACTGGCCTTTTCCCTGATCCTTGAACATGACAGACACCATTCTGCCCCAGGGCCTTTGCACCGACTATTCCCTCTGCCTGAATGCTGTTCCCTCATACAGCTGCATGGCAACTCCCTCCAGTCTTACCTCTTAGTGCCACTTTATTCAAAATGACAAATTCCACCCTCCCCATCCTGCTTTTCTTCCATAGCAACACCACCTTGTAATGAATGCACTATGTAATTCACTTGTTTACTTACGTTTATTGTCCACCCCTGCTGGAATATAAACTAAACATGAGGGCAGGGATCTTTGTTTTGCTCACTGATGTACTCCAAGGACCTAGAACCTACCTGGTGCTTCCTAGGTGCTGAGTAAGTATCTGTGAGTGAGGGAGTGAATGTACTCAGTGACTATTAAGCCATTACCCAGCCATTAGACACAACACAGGAGAAAAAGAATAGGATATATGAAAATACTCACGCAGTGGTAAGTTTTAAAAGACCACGAAATAAGATGTAGAATATTTTGTTTGTGTTGAAAATGATGTACATATGTATTTTTAAAAACTGGAAAGCTATACACTGAGGCGGTTTGCTTGTCTCTATTTTCCTATTTTCTACAATGAAACAGTACCGCTCTTACAGTAAGAAAACAAAACAAAGTTATGGTCAGAAAAGAAGAACACAGGGCACAGGCGTGAGGAAGGGACAGCTATAGAGGGCACGGGGAGCTTCTGAGGGTGAGGGAACTGGTCTCTGTCTTCACTGTGGTCACACGGGGCGACACTGTTCTGTTCTGGGCCTGGGTCCCCCCGTCTGGCAGCACTGGGGTACGGAGCCGGCTGGGCTCAGAGGCCCCTGAGATCACATAAGCCACTGGCCCACATAAGCCCCACGTAAGCCACGATTGGTGATTGCACTGTTATTTGTCAGAGTCTAAGCACTGTGCACATAAAGGGGGAATTTATTGCATATAAACTGTACTTTTAAAAAAAAAGCACAGACTGAATGAAAGTCACCATGGGTGCCAAGTCAGAGCCTCGGGGGTGCAGCTCCTCCTCCCCAAAAGTGACAGCCTGGGGAGCCCCGCTCGGAGACCTGTCACTTACATCAGTTCCCCGGACTTCAGCAAGCAGATTTCGGCATCCTGTCCCAGCGGCATGTCTTCAGTGTCCTCAGGGGTTAGCGAGGTTGACATGGTGTCCCTGAAATGCCACACACAAGAACACACAGCCATTTAGCCATCGGCACGTGGAGTCCCATGTCCTGGGTCCCCAGTCTTGGAGTCACGTAGCCAACCTCAGAATGCACGGGATCCTTCAGTCCCAGAGGCCGTGACAGAAGGTCCGGCAGGCTCTCCAGGTAGGGGCACAGGGGCTGGGGCCGAGCAGGCAGGATGGGGAGAATACAACAGGGCTGCCATGACTTCCCCAGCGTCTTTCCAGGGGCCGTGCGGAGGGCCTGCCCACCACTCAGACGGGCCACCCTCCTATCCCACGCCAGCTGAGCGCTGTCAGCAGCAGCCCGGGGTCCTGCCTGGCCGTGACTAGCCAAGCCTGCTCTGGCTCATCTCCAGGGAGCAAGGACACACACCCAGGAAACGGCGTGGGCGAAGAGGGAGCGGTGGGACAGAGCCATGGACAGAGAGTGGACCTAAGCCACATGGCCTCTCTCGCTCACAACCCACGGTTGGCTGCACCACGAGCCATCTCTGCTCAAATATAATGAGCATGCTTCCCACCGTGCTCCGTGGAACCCAGGGCCAGGGGCGGAGGGCACCACACGCTCCCTCTGAGAGAGCCCCGGCACCGTGCAACGTAAGTTCGAGGCTCTAGGAAGCCCTGCAGCAAAGACATCTACTGGACTTGAACTCCAGCGTTCCGTGTGTTTATTCCATCATAGAACGTTTTAAACTCCTACTGGACTGCTTACTCTGGGAAAGGCAGACTGCAGTCCCCCTCCTTCACTGACAGGGACATGGGGGCCCAGTCAGCTCCTGAGACGCAGGCCAGAGCCCCACACCTGGCTCAGCCAATGGCTTGTGTGATCTCAGCGGCCTCAAGCCCAACCAGCTCAAGTGCCCAGGTCTGCTCAGGGGAAACTTAGTCCAGAAAAGAAGAACCATTTGCCCCACGGGCAAGTGTTAATAAGGAACATCTCTCACCTAGCACAGCTTCTTCCCCAAATGTCGCAATAACCCTCTTCTCAACTGCCCTGAGGGGCGCTCCCCAGATGTCTCTGGGGTGAGGTCAATGTGAACCAAACTGCCCCCCTCCCTAGGTACCCCTTGGGCTCTCACCAGCTTGGCCCTGGGGACACTCGCTCGACCTCTGAGGCCCCGAGGGAACTCGAATGAACGCAGTCCAGCCCCACCCCATGCACTGCTGTGCCAAGAGATGTCCCCCCAGGTCAGCGCTGTGCAGGACACCGATGCAGGCATGGCATACACCTCCCCCTGCCCCGAGTCAGCAACACACACACACACACACACACACACACAAACAGCTGGAAGAAGGGGGTCTCAGCACACACAGCGGCCCGGGCAAGGTCGGTGGCCAGCAGCAAGCATCCAGACCTCGTGCTCAGATGGCTCCGCCTCCACCACCACCTTCACACCCATTTGGGCACCAAGTTCTTGTCTCTTTCGGGTGTTCTCTCCCCTAGGCTGAGTGGCTTTTGGAAGTGCAGAGTGCAGCTGTGACTTGGGCTGGAAAATGACAGTGCTGTCTGGGCTGCATGGCATGCCGCCCACGGCCATGCCTGGGATGGGGCTCTGCAGGATTCCCAGCTCAGGATCCAACCTAGTATCACCTCTGGGCCAGCGGAAATTCAAGCCAGCCCAGTGGCCACACCCTAATGCTCACAGAGCTTCTGCCTGGAGGTGGCAGCTGTCACCTCTGCTTGGGAGGGATCCCCAGCACATGCTGCTCACATTTCACTGCCAGGAGAGTCCCTGACCTCAACGGGGTGTACAACCTGCCTATGGGGGAGGCTGCAGACGGTCTACCACAGTCCACTTCCTGCGTCTGAGCCCGAGGCTCCCCGCTCTGTCGGTGGAACCTGAACGTCCACCTGAGCACCCAGGGGCTCTCTGCATGGCGACAGAAAGGGGGAGTTCAGAGTCGGCAAAATTCAGTGAGTCTCCCCTCAGCCTGTCCTGGCTGTCACTCGGGTGTGGGGGCGGGAAGATCTGCCACGCATCACAGTGCACCTGCATGAAGAGCACCGTGCCGTGAGTCTGGGGGATGTGACCGGCAGCTTCACCAGGGGCCAGTACACAGGCATCTGCAGCCCGCTCCCACCCTGCCTGCCCCTCCCTCCCACTCACCCCCGGGCCCTTTCTGTCACAGCTCTTGTGACAACGGGCCGTACTTATCTCTTTGGGGTGCTCTCTCCCCTAGGCTGAGAGGCTTTTGGAAGTAGGAGCTGCACCTGAGCTGTCCCTTGCCCTACGGGACCGGCACGCAGCGGGTTGGCCACTGCCCTTTGCAGGAACCAAACAATGTATGTGCCACTTGCTGAGAAGTATGTGGAAATTCGGAAGAGGGCAGAGGAATGCTGACAAAGTCAAAGAGAGAACCGAGGCCAGATCCCTGAAGGATGAGGACCCTGAGTCACGCGTGGAGTGACGGATGCGGGGTCAGCAGCAGCATGCCCGCTGCTAACTTACAAGGCCTCTCTGCCCAGAGGGGGACAGGTACTGCCCGGGGAGAGGCCTTCGTCTTCTTGGGAAACCTCTGAGCACAAGATGGGGCGTCACTGGGCCGGCCCTGACATCACACCTGCTCTCCACCATTTAGCTCCCCTGTCCCTGCCTTGTCCCCATCTGCTGTGGTGCTGAGGCCGCTGGGGGTGAGACTCTGCTCTCAGGGTGCCACTGTGAGGGTGTGGCCGGCACAGGCTGCTAGATCACCAGACACCCACTGGCACCCCGCTGCCCGGCCGGGGGCTGTCTGGGCACAGTCCCCGTCAGCCCACGGTAAGTGGGGGAGCCCATCTTCATGAACACCCTGCCCTTCAGGGGCTGAGCGCCGGGAACCCTGAGCAGTGGGGGCTCCATCTATCTAGCCGGAGCTCCCTGGGGCTCCAGTGGGCAGGAGAGGCCGTGTGGCTCTTGGTGGGGCCGTCACTCCAAGGCGGTTCCAGTCTTGGTTTTATGACTAATTGTGACTCTGGGTGCCCTTCCCTCCTCTGAGGCTGTTCTCCCTTCTCTATATGGGAGAAGGTGATGGAACCAGATGGACTCCGGGCTCCGCTCTGAGCTCCAGGCTTGGCTGGAAAAGACTGTAGGTTCCGAAGGACTCCTCGGCCTTCTCCGCGCTTCCCAAGGAAGGTGCAGCAAGAATACGCCTGACCCACCTGCTGCCACCGAGGGCAAGCCTGGTCCCTCGCTGTTTTCTTCCTCCCCACCCCTCGACCTCCTCCTTGCCCACCTCCTTCCGTGGCTCTCGCGACCACTAGCTTCCACATCCCCCATCCTTCTCCCAGGAGAAACAGAATCATAGAACGTCAGTGTGAGAGGCTGTTCAAGGGATCAACCCCCCCCCCCAACCCCCTGCCACTTGACGGACACGGATACGGGGGTCCGAGGAGCCAAGATGGGCCCAAGGCCACTCAGGCCTGCCTCAGGTTACTTGTCTTCATCCTTGGGCAAACTGCAAATACCATACAAGAGAAAGATAAATAACATCCGACAGAACAAACTCTGAAGCTGTAGTTGGTTCTCTCGCTTTTCCAGCATCCAGGATAAAAGATGTCCTAACCCGTCACTGCCTCTCCTCCTCCAGCTCCCCCTTTCTGGCCACGACTATAGACAAGCCCGGATGACCTGTGAGTACGTGCTTCCCAGGGTAGGCCCCCAGCCCCTCCCGGCCCTGGCTGAGGCCCTGCACGGGGGGCGGGGGGAGCAGAGTGAGGCGGGCATGGGTGGGTGATGCCATCCCGAGGATAAGGGTTAGGGGCCCAGAGGTTTCTTCTCAATGGCTCTTCAAACTGTGGGTTGTGACCCATTTAGTGGGTCATGAATCAACTTAGGAAGTTACGACCCACATTAGAAGAAATTGAATAGAAAACGCCAAAGCGACAGGATACTGCGTGTTGTCAGGGGCTCTGGCTTTGCCTTCGTGTCTACATGCGCACATCCGTGGACGGTCAGTTAAAACTCGTATCTTTCCGTGGGACGCAGTGGAAGAGCATCTCCCTTAGTTCAGAGGAGGGCAAACAAGCTTGGGAAGGACAGGCAACAAAAGCAAGGCCGCCAGGGGGCACCCTCTCTCCTGCCAGCACCATTTCCTTTGTTGCCACTGGGGTGTTTTCCTGCAAAGTTGAGACACATTGATTGCCCACAGTGCCCTTCCTTCCTCCCCTTGCTCCGGCCATGGGAGCCTCCTGCTGGCGATGGTGACCCCTGATGGCATGTCACCCTTTCCTGCTGAGCTTCCGTCCCTGAGCCTATGGTCAGGAGAGCTGAACTTGTCTTGAGGCGTACATGTCTGTTTGTTAACTCCTTCCACCCTCTGGGGCTGGTCATCTTGGCACCCCCGGAGATCCTGCCCTGCACACTGTCTGTGCTCAATCAACATCCAGATTGTGTGCCCCACGGAGAGCTGGCCTTCTGTCCCACATGCCCCCACACACAGGACATGCCCAAGGCTCCATTTGAGAACCAAGTGAGAATAAAGTGGTGTCCACAGACAAGACAGATGGTGAGGAAGTCCCCGGCAGTGCAGTCCAGGGGTCCGCGCCTGCCTGGATGAGGGGTCATGGGGGAGCGGGGTCCCCCCACTTGGTCTCTACGGCTGGATTCTACAATAGCTTCCTCTCACAAATCAAAATGCCTCAGCTGCTTTTTCATGTAATTACTGTACAACCTCAGTCCTGCAGACTGCCCAGGGGCAGATCCTTTGGCTGCTGGGATCGGCAGAAGAAGAAAGGATGCCTAAAAAGCCCCCATGGCCCGAGCGTCTTGCCGACTGCCTTCCTCAGAGGTCTCCACCTGCTCCTCGGCCTCGCTAAGCAGCTCAGTGAGAAAGGCTGCTTCCCCCGATTACCCAGGGTCCCCAGGCCAGCTTCTATCTGTGGTCAGCAGACGACTCTACGATGCGCTGCCCAATTCAGCCGCCACTGGCCTCACGGGGCCGCTTGAACTCAAATTCATCACAGTTTGGCTCCTCGGCGGCACCGGCCACACCTCAGGGGCTCAAGGGCCACTGTGTGGGACGGTGCGGACCCAGGACAGGTCTGGCCTCGCAGACCGTGCTCGTGAGCAGCATGGGCTCGGAACATGGTGCCGAGCCCACTCTCTGTGGGATCTGGGGGCATTTTCCCATTTTACTATTAAAAGTAAGTTCTGGCTAGTTTTTCTTGCAGTCATTGGCTTCCTTTTTGCCTAAAAAAACCCCGAGTGATGAAGAGCACTTCTGGTATTTTGATTTCTGATTACTCAGTTTAACCATGGTCCGACCACAATTACCCAAACCTGCATGCCCGACCTCAAAACCAACGGCCGGGCAGCACTTGGGCACGCCTTCCCGGCTCTAGAAGGAGCAGCCTTCTGGTCAGGCTCTTTTTCTGAGAATTTCGGTCCTAACTGACCCTCAACGGCCCCCACTGACCACCAGGGCTTTGCAGTGAGACTTCTGCCTGCAGCAGGAACTGCCTCAATCCTGGGTCCTGGGATTGACGTTCCACCCAGGGCTCTGGATCGGGAGCGGCAGGGGTTCTGGAACGGTGAGCAGGTCATTGCACTCTGACTTCCAAGATAAACCTGGCTGTTGCTTCTTAGTCTATCCTTCCCCCGGTTCTGTTTAGAAAACGTTTAAGGATTCCAGGGGCAATCTAAGACATGTGATTGGGCCGTTGCCCTTGGCAAGTTCAGAGTTTTGTTTCAAAGAAAAGTGATGCCCTTGAAACACGGAGCACTACAAACTGGCAGATAAAAAGATCCACTGGCACTCTGTAAAGTGGCTGAAGTAAGATTCTGGCCCCCAGAGGGTGAGTGGCTCCCTCCAATCTGGCTGCAAGTCTTTCCCTGGAGAACCTTCTGCTGGAGAACGGTGATGACAAATGCAGCCGTGCTTTCTCAGATACACGAACCCGCCCGCCCCGCAAGCCCGCACACAGTCGTGGAGAAGGCCAGGGCGAGGCCCCTTTCTTCCCATGGAGTACAAGTGTGCTTGTCCTTCCAAGACACAAGGGCCTGGCCGCGTGAGCGTGTTTGACAAGGCTCGGGCTCTTCTCTGCTCCGGGAACTGGTCCCAAATGCCACAGTTGGTGTGGCCCTGGGAAAGGCGCATCTCTCGAAGCACAAGAGATTCCAAAATGAAAGGCTGGCTCGCTCCGAAGGGGTGTCTTGCCTTAAACGGTCTCTCTCAGAGGATGGGTGCTTTGGCCCACCTCCCCTGCACTTGTCATCGTCCACCGGCCCCTGCGTCCACCCACCACCTGTCTAGAGGCACACACTCTACAGAGCCTCACGGCTCCTGCCCTCAGGGAACAGCTCATTCATTTGTACCAGTGTGGTGGAAGAGTTTGAACTAGTCCGTTCAGAAAAGCCTCGAAAATCCATGAGCGCTCTTCAAAGTTTCTACTAGGGCTCCCTGGGAGAGCTCCGTGCTCAGCAAGTGGTGCAGGGAGCATGGGCTCTGCACCTGTACAGATCCTGGGGGACCCCAGGGGCGTGCGTGCTCTTGGGCGAGTGAGCTCATCTCTCGACCCTTCTGCTTACTCATCTGTAAAGGAGTAAGGCTGGACAGCTAGGTGGGAAGCACCCGGCACAGGGCCTGGTTCCCAGTGCCTGACACCCTGCCCTCAGGAAGAGCTGCAGGAGCCGCTGTGCCCAGCAGATGCACACCAGCCGTGACGGGGAACGGGCTGAATGGGGTGCAGAGTCAGGAGAGGGGGGGCCCGGTGAGTGGGCACGAGGGCAGCTGCTTCTGGGAAAGCAGAGATGGGAGTCCACGCCTCTACCCAGCAGACCTTCCCCAGAGGAACGGGAGCGCGGCAGGCATCCCTCCAGCTCCTGCCTCCTGGGGCGTTCTTCCCCGGAAGCGTCAGCATGTCGGGGTCAGGGAGTCCGACAACTAGAACTGTGCTGTCACCAGGTGGTCCATATCTGGGGAGTTCCAGCGGTGGGGACAGCCTCGGGGAACCAGAGGACTCCACGTCATGTGGGTTTAGGTGGCAGGGCTGTGTCAGGCCGCCTGGCTGACCCATCCCCTAGGGGCCCTCCGGTGCTCTGGCAACGAGAGAGCCCTGGGTTTGTTTCCTGGAAGCGCCAGTTTTTAGCTCTGTGCACGTGGGGCTGTTATTTCGGCTGGGGCCCTCAGGGTTTTCATCTGTAAAATGGGAAGAGTACCTATTCTGCAGGGCTGCGGTGAGGATCAGGGGCTATCACCATGTGGGAGCTGCGCGCATACCCCGAAACCGGGCCACAGCACGGACTTCGCATTGGTCAGGTCCCAGCGGCTCCAAAGAGACATGACTAGCGAAGGAAATGGTACAAATGCTGTAGTCTTCAGTGGGCTGCCTGAGCCAGACCTACTTCTTGCTCCCCTTTGTTTACAAATAAAAACCCTCTGAGGTCCTGGCCGGTGATTATGTCCATGGCCAGCCAGCAGGGAGTGCAGGAGATGAGAGCCACCGCTTCCTCTCACCCCCAGATTACACGGGTGCAGGCTGGTCATGTGGATTCTGATGTACAAGGCAGGGGTGGGTAGAGCTGGGTCTCTTATGATCACCAACCAAGGGCGCTCAGAAGACAGTCAACGGAAACACGGGCCACATCACACAGAGACAGAGGCAGACCTTGCTGCTTCGAACAAGCTCATTTCTGGGACAAACTGAGAGCCTCTCTGCTGGTGAGTCATTTATCTTCTTGTTTATAGAGTTCAAAGGCAAGTACTAACCTCAGGCTGCTGGGGTCCTCTGATCCCTGCCTGCGGTGCAGTGTGGGGTAAAATGTCCAGGCTTTAGAGCTCGGCCGCTCTCGGTTCGAATTCTGCCTCTGCCCCACGACCCGAGAACTGTGAAGTGACTTAACACGGTTCTGGGCACAGAGCAAGAGCTCGTAAGCTGATGGTATTGGTAGGTGCCGTCCCAGGGAGACGGGAGAGTCTAGCCACTGGCCACATCTGTCCGCTGAATAATCTCTCATTCTTGGTTTTTGTTTCTTTTGCATTATAATTTAGAACACAGGCTCTCAGATAGTTGTCTTGTTTCTTCTCCCCATGTAGGTCAATATACCAATGCAAAAACTTCGGAAAAGGTAGAAAAACATAAAGGGAGAAGGGAAATAAGCCATCTTGAATTCCACAGCTAGAGGCAAACTGTTGATAAATTCTGGGCAGGTTTTTTTTTTTTTTTTTTTTAAAGATTTTATTTATTTATTTGAGAGAGAGAGAATGAGAGACAGAGAGCACGAGAGGGAAGAGGGCAGAGGGAGAAGCAGACTCCCCGCTGAGCAGGGAGCCCAATGTGGGTCTCGATCCCGGGACTCCAGGATCATGACCTGAGCCGAAGGCAGTCGCTTAACCAACTGAGCCACCCAGGCACCCTGGGCGGGTTTTTTTTTATGTTTTAAAAAATATAGTCAAAATTGGGGTGGCTGGCTGGCTCAGTTGGTAGAACATTCGACTCTTGATCTCAGGGTCGTGAGTTCAAGTCCCACGTTGGACGTGGAACCTACTTTAAAATATGTAAGTATATATATATATATCAAAATCACATAGCTCATCATGGATTCTTTTTTTTTTTTTTTAATTTGGGGGGGTACGGGCAGAGAGAGAGGGAGAGAGAGAATCATAAGCTCCCCACACCCAGCAGAGCCCCACGTGGGGCGTGATCTCAGGACTCTGAGATCATGACCTGAGCCGAAACCAAGAGTCTGAGCCACCCAGGTGTGCCATCATCGTGGATTCTTAAACAAGGGTCCACAGAATACGTGGCAGAGGGACTCAAAGGGCTCACAAGCCCTCAGAAACGCAGGCAGGTATGCACGTTACTTCTGAGGAAAATGTCTGTGGCTTTAGGAGACTCTCAAAAGGGTTTATGATCAAAGAAAGTTAAGAATCATGATCAATTTTACATCCTTTTGGTCATGTACTCATTGTGACAGTAACAGTCAAAGCTAATTGTGCACATTTACTTTGTGCTTCCACTGCTGGGGGTCGTTTCGAGGTAGTACATTCTCCAGAATCATTTAAAGCACTTCCTAAACATTTGAGTTATGTTCTATTTTATATCTGAATTGCAGTTTGCTACTCTACTTATGATCAGACATTTACACTGCTTCCAAAGTTGAATACATTACTTTTTTAAAAAACTGCAATCAATCAACATAGGACTTTGGCTATAAAAGATAAAGACAGGAGTGATTTTAACATTTCTAGAAGGGAAACTAATTTTTTTTTTTAAATACTTATCCACTTATTTTAGAGATAGTGACAGTGACAACACGAGCAGGGAGGAAGGGCAGAGGGAGAGGGAGAGAGAATCCCAAGCAGACTCCACACTGAGCAGGGAGCCTGATATGGGGCTCAAACTCACAACCCTGAGATCGCAACCTGAGCCAAAACCAAGAGCCAGATACTTAGCCGACTGCGCCACCCAGGCAGGCGCCCCAGAGGGAAACTAATTTTCAGTACTCTATCTGCACAGAACTGTGCGGCCCCAATCTGTTAGCATGACATACCTGATTACAAATGAATCCGTACGGGCCCAGTGTAGTGTCTGCAGCAGCTGTAACAGGATTTCTTATAAACAGGCAAGAGTCAGGCGGTTAATAATGGAGACTTGGTAGTACTCTCAAGGAAAGCAAAGCCACTTGTTTCATAGTCTAAGTGATGAAGCAAATGTTTTTGTGTCCGCATGAAGCAGTACCACATACACACCCTCCTCTGACTTAACCCAGCAGCCCGCTGGTGGGGCCTGAGGACTGCGGCTGGCCTATCACCCTTCCACACCTCACATTTTGTGGTCTAAGAGCAGGGACCTTTCACTGAGTAGTCTCATCCCAGATGTGGAGGTCCTTCCTTGGAGAGAAAGTGTGCCCTGTCCCCACGAGGACCGAGGGGGCAGCGCCAGGACTGATACCATCTCCAGACAGGACAAGAAGTCTTTGAGTAGATTAGAAAGGACACATGATCTCTCCGTGGACAGATCCCTGAATGGCCAGTTGACATTCTGACTTTGCTAAACCAAATGCCTGTTTTTCTTGAGACTTCTTAAGGTATTAGCAGGATATGGTCCTGGGTCACCAGAAATAAGCCACTGTGTGCTCAGTTCTCCGCAGGTCAGTGGACGGGCACCCCGCCAAAGCCGCCCCTGCTCCCACGCCACAGTACCTCACCCTCATGTCCTGTCTGTGCTCCTTGGCACGGTCACGGGGCAGAGGGAAGGGACGGCCTTGAAAGGCTGGGAGCCCCAGGCAGGAAAGGCAGCTCTTTGGTTGTTGCTACAAGCCTCGCTGCAAGGCTGGCCCCTGGCCCCGCTGCAGTAGCCCACCCATCTGGTGTCCCATTTTGGCCACATCTTCCATTTTTAAAAAGGAGACCCCTTGGGCCTAAGCTGCCAGTCACACAAGCTAAAGTAATGCTCCCTTCTGGGGAAGTGTTCCTTTTAAAAGATTCCCGAAGATGAGGAAGTCTTCCAGAAACCAGGCTCTGGTGGTGGAACGGGGCGTGCCAGGCACGAAGGGGCAGGCTGGGCCGGGCTCTGAGGAGAGCTGCCCGATTCCCTGGCCGCGGCCGGCTCCGCCACGGTGCTGGCCAGCCTGGTGCTTTCTGTGCCTGGTTTCTCTCGCATCCAGATCTAGGCAGTGGAGGGCAAGGAAAGACAGGATAGACTGTCTACCCAGGCAGAGAAGTCCTGGTCATCCCCCAAACCCCTTCTGGTCTCCAGAAGTCTCCTCAATGGGGGATACTCGCCTTAGCTTCCACAAAGAGCAGGGGTCTAATTTAATAGAAAATGAGGCACAGGATGGGCAGACGAAGGCAGGCCTGCCCACTACAAAGCAGTTCTATACTTCCAGAAAGGCACCACCCCCACTTTACCACATGGGGACCTTTGCTTTCAAGACCAGTCGGCACAGGATTTTCTGGACTGTGCGTGGGGTCAGTTACGTGTTGTCTCCCAGGTGGGTGAGAGCCTTGGGATTTCAGGACTAACTGGGGCACCTGGGTGGCTCGGTTGGTTAAGCGTCTGCCTTCGATTCAGGTGATGATCTCAGGGTCCTGGGATCGAGCCCCACATCGGGCCCCCTGCTCAGCAGGGAGCCTGCTTCTCCCTCTCCCTCTGCCCCTCCCCCCTGCTTGTGCATGTGCTCTCTCTCATAAATAAGAAAATCTTTAAAAAAAAAAAAAAGGATTTTAGGGCTAATTAAGGGCCCCTCGTCCTGTCTGAGCAATCACCCCTCAGCACTGTCTGTCTCCATCACACTGGACTGCGTGGTCACTGAGCAGAACGTAGGTGGGTTCAGGAGATAACTATCTGCCCCCTAAAAGTGGGGCAACAGGACTGTAGAACAGGAGGTGTCCCCCTCGGCCCCGACTATAATTCCTGTGTTTGCCTCCCAGACGTTCACGAGAATGTGCGCCATGGAGGAGAATGACTATGTCGACCCCGGGTTCTTCAACACTTCCAGTGACGGCAGCCAGGGGCATAAACGCTTCCTAGAGTTCCGCAAGTTCTTTCTGCCCTCCATGTACCTGGTGGTGTTCATCTGTGGCCTGCTGGGTAACTCGCTGGTGCTGGTCGTATACATCTCCTACCAGAAGCTGAAGAGCCTGACAGATGTGTTCCTGATGAATCTGCCCTTGGCTGACCTGGTGTTTGTCTGCACTCTGCCCTTCTGGGCCTACGCAAGCATCCACGAGTGGGTCTTTGGCAAGGTCGTGTGTAAAACCCTGCTGGGCATCTACACTCTGAACTTCTACACGTCCATGCTCATTCTCACCTGCATCACCATGGACCGCTTCATTGCAGTGGTTCGGGCCACCAAGGCCTACAACCAGCAGGCCAGGCGGATGGCCTGGGGCAAGGCCATCTGCTTGCTCATCTGGGTGATCTCCCTGCTGGTTTCCCTGCCACAGATCATCTACGGCAACGTCCATTATCTCGACAAGCTTGTCTGTGGTTATCACAATGAGGAGATTTCCACTGTAGTTCTCGCTACCCAGATGACACTGGGGTTCTTCCTGCCACTGCTCGCCATGATGGTGTGCTACTCAGTCATCATCAAGACCCTGCTTCACGCCCGAGGCTTCCAGAAGCACAAGTCTCTGAAGATCATCTTCCTGGTGGTGGCTGTGTTCCTGCTGACCCAGACGCCCTTCAACCTTGTGAAGCTCATCCGCAGCACGAGCTGGGAGTACGCCACCATGACCAGTTTCCACTATGCCTTCATTGTTACAGAGGCCATTGCCTACCTGCGGGCCTGCCTTAATCCTGTGCTCTATGCCTTTGTTGGCTTGAAGTTTCGGAGGAACTTCTGGAAACTTATGAAGGACATTGGCTGCCTCCCTTACCTGGGGGTCTCGACTCAATGGAAGTGTTCCGAGGATGCTTCCAAGACCTGTTCTGCCTGTCACAACGTGGAGGCCACCAGCATGTTCCAGCTGTAGGCCTTGCCTGGGCTTGGAGAGCTGCTCAGGAGCTTGCAGGAGTACGGCTGTGTGCTCTGGATGCAATGAGGGAGGCTTTGTTTATGGCTTGCGCTTTCTCATGGAGAAGTCACCCAACCCTGTGGCTGTTGTGGGACGCTGCTTCTCGGGCATGAACACATTCTGCTCTCCTCTTGAACCCCCAGGCCTAAAGCTCAGTGTGTGTGGGGGGGAAGCTCTAAGAACCGGAAGGGCTTTCCTTCCTCTAGCCCCAAGAACGCTAGCTCCCAGGGAATGATGTGTGACCCTTAAGACCTTAGGTTCTCCTTCCTGAGGACTGGGACTAAACGCTGAAGAGGGGAGCCTGGCCACACAGCTGCTGAGGGCAGGTGATACTCCAGGCTCCCCAGTTCAGAAGACTCCTCTGGTCACTGGGAAGCAGGGAGATTAGAACAGCCATGAAAGCGAGTCCTGGGCCACATGGCTGGGACCTCAATCACCAGGCACCTGACAGAAATGAGAACAGGCTCTGCCTCACCTGGGGGCTGGGCCTTTATATAGAGAGATGCTTATGTTCTCTCTGATTAATCCTGGAAGGAGGAACACCAGGGAACATGAATGGGCCCAAACAAATTAGTCAGCTGAGGATTCCAGGGGTCCACAGAATGTTAGGAAAATGTGCAAAGCAGCGTTTCAGACAATCGTGAATCTAAGCGGCATTTCTGAAATGTATTCTTTGGTGGGTTTGCTCATTTAAAAACTAAATTGTCCAATGCCTGATACACGCACGCACATATAAATCATGTATCAGTGTATATAGAATACAATCACGCCTGTATCAAACAGCATATGATTTTCATGACGAAGAAATAAAACCTTTTTAAAGTCTCTAAACTATGTTTATCCTTTGGCACATTCTACTTCATTATTTTTTTTAAAGATTTTATTTATTTGAGAGAGAAAGAATGAGACAGAGACAGCATGAGAGGGGGGAGGGTCAGTGGGAGAAGCAGACTCCCCGCTGAGCCCGGAGCCCGATGCGGGACTTGGTCCCGGGACTCCAGGATCATGCCCTGAGCCGAAGGCAGTCGCTTAACCAACTGAGCCACCCAGGCGTCCCACGCACCTTCTACTTTACTGTGGTATGCCTGGAATATACGGAAAAGTGATTACTTACAGGCTCGGAGCATAGGAAGCAAGTTAAAATTGCAACCTTTCAGGGCACTGCTCTGTCAAGGAAATGGAATATACCAGTGATCACTCCTTCACTGTGGCTTTCAACCTCCTGACTAAACTGTGAAGTACATTTGTATAACCTCCTCAATATGGTCACAGGATGAGGCAATTCTAAATGTCAGGCACTTGAGTATGTTTATTAGATCCTAGCAATCTGCTCAGTAGGTAAAGTTGCCTTTTTGGCTCATGCTTTACAAAACCACTCACCAAAACGGAGAGAACTGATCGCCAGCAGTGAAAGGGAGCGCACAGGGCGGTGGGCCAGATCCGGCTTAGCAGTGTGGCTCTGGGGTCCGGACTGACCGGAGTGGAATCCTGGCTTGGCTCTCACTCGTTGGCTAGACCAGTCGGTAATCTCTTTAACCGCTTTTGTTTTGGTGAAACGTGGGCCATAACAGGACCGCCTCTGGGGGCTGGCGAGGGGAGGGCTTGAGATGACGTGTACAAAATACACTCAGCACAGTGTGCATTGGGCGGGGGGGGGAGGGCTGCAAGGATGGCAACAGCAGCACGAGAACCAGCGACACACAGAGGCCGCGGGTCGTCCTTTGTGAGCTGGCAAGGCGCGGAGCGTGTGCTTCGTGCCTCCAGGGCTGTGTGGCACGTCCCCTACACTCTGGTCCAGCTGCGCAGGCCCACATGAGCCTCCCTACTGTCTCCCGCTCGTGCCTAAATGCACCCACGAGAGCAGCTGCTTCCAGGGTAGCCAGGCCACGTGGACCCAGAGCTTCCTCGCTCAACAAAATCTGCCCTTTCTGTGGTGACAAGGCTGACTTTCATCGTCTTTAAATTGGCTTCAGGGCGCCTGGGTGGCTCAGTTGGTTAAGCGACTGCCTTCGGCTCAGGTCATGATCCTGGAGTCCTGGGATCAAGTCCCGCATCGGGCTCCCTGCTCGGCAGGGAGTCTGCTTCTCCCTCTGACCCTCCTCCCTCTCATGCTCTCTGTCTCTCATTCTCTCTCTCTCAAATAAATAAATAAAATCTTAAAAAAAAAAAAAAATAGAAGTAGTGTGGCCCTGCTGAAATTAAAAAAAATAAATTAAAATAAATAAATAAATAAATAAATAAATAGGCTTCAAATACAAAACAAACAAAAACACACACACAAAAAAACAGGAAAAAAAAAAACTGGCCTCAAAGTGGGAGTTTCTGTCACCCTCCTTTGTGAGTTCACCTTGAGGGTCAGCACTTCTGATAGCGGGGCCACCAGCCCCTGGCTTCCACAGAACGAGACAGAGGCCCTACCTGGAAAGGAGGATGTGAGGAGGCAGGGAGCCAGGGGCCCTGCGGTACCACTACACATTCCCACGAGGGAAGTGGTGTGGTGTGACAGGCACAGCAGGGCTCTGAGGTCACTCAGACGCCGGCTCAGTGGCTGCTCCAACTCTGTGCATCCTTGGGCAAGCCACTCAGCCTCCCCAAGGCCGGTTCAGCATCCACAGCACACCACACCCTCCCTCCAGGACTGCTCCTGAGGCCTGGACAGTGCACTAGGAGGGCCAAGCTGGGGGCTGCCTGGCCACGGCAACAGAGGGGCAGCTGCGGGGATCGCTGGCTTCCCCCTAACCAGGTGGCTACCAGGCTGAGCCAAACAAGACTGGGCACCCATCAGGCCATGTCCCGGCCCGGGCCTGTGTTACACGCCTTCTCTCCAGGCTCCCTGCAGAAATGCTGTGCCCCTCCTTCTACAGCTTAGGAAAGCCCCGGACGGCACAGCCATGGACTCCTCCTTTATCTTCTCTGTATCCTCAGTCACTCATCGCCCCTGCATCTCTGGGCCCTTATCTGCTACACCCGAGAGTAGATATTTTCCCAAGCCCTCCCCTGCGTATACAGCATCGCTGCCAACAGAGGTGGGCGCAGCGCACGGAGGTTACAGTGCGCTGTTACGTCTTGATTTTGTTCTGTCCACATAACAGCCCCATAAAGGGCAAGTTCCCAGCCTCAACCCTCCTGGGCTCCTCCCCCTGACTCTGCTCATACACACCAGCACATGACGGGGTACAGGTGGGGGGGAGCGGTTTGAGGCCCTGGACGGCCACACTGTCTGAGACGTGGTGAGCACAGGGGGACCCCTATTCCAGGGGCTGCCTGGGAGCCAGAAGCCCAGGTGACTTCAGTAGGCATTCGGGACGAGGCACAGGTGCTGTAGGAACAAAGGGCTGAAGCTGCCCCTGTGGGTGGCGGGGAGGGGAAAGGGCAGGGAGCACGGGGCCCAGGAGTGGAGGGGGTGCTCACTCTGACCTTCTCCACCAAGGGCCCCTCCAGGCAGCGCCCGTTCCGGGGGCCTGGGCCTCCATGGTCTGGGGTAACTCCCAACACCGTTCGGTGGGAGGCCTAGCACTATCATCCCCGTTTTTCAGGTGAGGAAACTAGTTCAAAGAGATGAATACCTGCCGAAGCTCACACAGCAGAGCGAAGGGCTAGGCCTCCAGGGAGCAGCCTCTCTCTCTGCTGGCCAATGGAGGGTTCCTGCAGCTGATGGACTCAAGGTACCCGCCAGCTCTGGAGTCATCAAGGGGGAGATGGTGGGTTACCCCAAGCACAAGGCGGCTTTCTAACCTTAACCATCCTTACCATATCCTGTTCTCGTGTTGTTTCTGAGATGCAGGCATCACATCTCCTGGCTGGTGACAAACCCACCATAGCTCCCACAAAGCACTGTGACCACGAAGGGCCAGTCATGAAGCAATTACTGGCAAAGGGGCTCGGAGGCGCAGGGACAGTCTCTATGAGTTTGGCTCAGTATCACTGGGCATCTGACCGGTCTTCCTTGGAGAAGGACTGGGGTACTAGAGACAAGGTACAGGGCACAGCTCAGCCCCTGACACCACAATGCATGCGGAGCATCACAGACACAATGCGCCTCCATGGAAGGCTTCCCAGGCGCCAGGCCCTGGGCTCAGCGCTTGACATCATACGGTCTGTTTGTCTGGTAACCAGAAGGGGAGGCCAGGCCTGGGTGGAAGCTGAGCAGAGGCCAAGGGACCCAAGGCCCAGCCCTGCTACTGGCTGACAAGAGCTTTCTTTCTGTCTCTGCCTGCCACCTCAGTCCTGAGCACAGACGGACACTTGGTCCATGGAGAAGGCTCAGGGTGGGCCTGGATGAGTGTGGGGAGCAGGTGCGAAAAGGGATGTCTGGAGGGCTCTGAAGAATGCCATCTTTTCTCCCCAGGTGAAGGGGCTGTGCTTCTGTTTCTTGCCACCATCCTAGCTCTGAACCACGTCGGGTGGGCCGGTGGGCGGTTGCTCAAGGGTGTGGGGACCTCTTCCTGTCCGCTCCCTGTACCAGGAGGGGCGAGGCAGACAACTTCATTAGCCTAAGAATGTGTCCATGTGGGGAGGAGTGGACACAGGGCAGGGGAGGGTGGGCAGGCTTCTGATGTGCAAATGGGGAGATGGGACCCAGAGAAGAGAGCTGAACTCTTCAGAACGAGCCTGCAGCCTGTGGATGGAGGGAGGGGCTCTGGGCTCAAAGCCTAGCGCTGACACTTAGAGCCACGTGACCGGGAGCGGCTTCTCTGGCCCTTGGAGGCTTCCGCAGCTTTAGCTCCTATGCCTGGAAGGGTTGGACAGGGACTGAGCAAGGCCACATGTAGAAGTGACCGGCACAGGGAAGGGGCCTGACAGAGTTGCTTTCAACACTGCTGCCAAGCAGCCTTCTTTCCTTCAGGGATCTGGACACACATGGCGCTTAATCCCTTCTGGCTCACTTCTTACTTTGGACTTGCTCATTTCTTTCTCAAAGTTTCCTGTCAGGGAGCCTTACACAAATCCAGGGCTCCAGACAGCTCACGTTTTCTGAGTCCTGGTGTTTCGGATTGGTCTTAAACTCAGGAAGAAAAAGAACGTACGAGAAAGCTACTAGAGACACCTGGGTCTTCTCTAACACGCAAAGATGGTGTGTGAGGGCGCAGGCCCTTAGCTGACTGTGACGGCGGGCTCCTCCCCCAACAGACGGAGTGCAGGGACTGCGGGCTCCCATCCGCCAGGCCCGGATCCACCCTGGAGGCCGCAGGCCAGCATGCTGGCAGTTTCCTTTCCCTGGAACACTTCCTGATTTCCCAGGACCAAAACACAGGTATTTGTCAGCGGTCAGAGTGCCTTCTGTTTTTGTTCTTACTGGGACAGGGGAAGGTGAGGGGTGAGGGAGAGAGAGAGCTGCAGGGGGTCACTGAGGCTCCAGCCCTGCTTCCCTCACCACCTACCCACCCAGCAGGGAGTACGGTGGCCAGGTGATGGTGGCAGACTGGCTCGGTGCTGCTGGAACAGAGCAGGCCCTCGGGAGAACACTGCAGGCTGTGCGGTCAGGGGGCGCTTCAGAAGGGGAGGCAGGGGGTTCCAGGAAGGAAAAGGCAAGGTCCAAAGCTGAGGAAGCAACAGTGCACAGGGCCTGACGGGCTGGGTGATCGTGCTGGCGCTCTCCGTGAGGCCACAACATGGGAGTTCAGTCACCCTCTCGTCAGAGAACAGGGGAGAGTGGGGGGATACACTTAAGCCTAAACTCTCCTGCCCTGAGAGCTTCATGAGGATTAAATATATCTCCTCCCACACAGCAGATACCCCGCTGATTAATCCCAGCCCTCCTGAATTCTGGGCAGGAAGAGAGGGACAGAGATCTCAATGTGGGTGTTGGCAGGAGTATCACGGAACTGCCCAACTGGAGGGAAAGTGGGTAAATTCTTTCTTGGCTTTTGAACAGCGGGTGCTTTGCTATAGAAACTGCATTTAGGCCCGAACACCAGGGGCTGAGAGACGCTGAGCAAGGCTGCTGTGGGGGGCGGGGTGGGGGGGGAGGGGCGTGGCCTGTCCCTACAGGTCCCCGGGGAACAAAGTCGACTCGACGTTCCAATGTGGTGGCACTTTGTGTGGTCATTTCATTCCTCACAAACCTTGTTGGAAAACAGATGAGCGGGCCAGCGGAGGGTAAGGACGAAAGGACTGTCAGGACACAGAGACGCCAGGGCACGCACACAAAGCCGGGCGAGGGTGTGAAGAGGCAGAGAGCGGGCGGCCCTCTGTGAGCCGAGGAGAGAGGCACCAAGAGAAGCCCACCCTGCCACCACCCTGACCTTGGCCTTCCAGTCTCCGGAACGGTCCCGAGCACTGTTCTGAGGCACTTTGCCTGAAACACAGTCGGGCGATCCTGCTTCCAAAGTCTCACTTTCCTGGTCCTTTACTCAGAGGGCACAAGGGCCCAGCACTCGGGGGAGCACGCAGGAAATGAAGGCAAGGTCTACTCACTGTTCGGGCAAGTTCGGGTCGAGGGAGTCAGTTTCAGTGGGTGTTTCAGGCAAGGAGGAGCCGGACTCCTGGATCTGGCACAGCTCCTCATCTGTGATGATGTCAAACACGGCATCGTCTGGCGGCCTGCAGTCGGCGTCTACACCCGGGCCACGGAGGCAGATGGGGAGAGAAGAGACACACACAGTGATGCGCAGGATAGGGAGGGCGCTCCGGGAAGTGACGGGCTGCCGCTGGGCGGGATGGGCCACCAAGACAC
Organism: Leptonychotes weddellii; assembly: GCF_054177405.1. NCBI lineage: Eukaryota > Metazoa > Chordata > Mammalia > Carnivora > Phocidae > Leptonychotes > Leptonychotes weddellii. The sequence goes on from NC_138369.1 coordinate 12,841,272, forward strand.
ACCCTCAGGGCCCACTCGACCTACAGCTGTTCTGTCTGGGTGCGAGAGAAATGGCTGCCAGGACATTCCAGAAAGCAGCGGGGACTACAGGTAAAACTGCACACACAACCTACAAGATTTCTCTTGGTGGTTCCTCAGTTGGGCCTTAAAGAGATTTCAAGTTCTTACATATTCTCTGAGGCCTCTTATTTATAAGAAGAAAAAAAACCCCGTCAAATCCTTATCAGGCAGGAACCTAAAAAAAGAGTAAACACACTTCTGTGCTGCTGAGTCTTGCTCCCTAAGACACAGATACGACATTCATGCCTTTTTGAACGCAAGATTCTGTCTGACCTGCATTTTCACCTCCATCCACTGGGGGATGGGAAAGAACCTCCCTCTGCTCAAGGTGGCAGCAACCACTGTGCTTCTGACCAGGGGCCTGGTGTCTGACTTTGCAGGCCACTCAGGAGGAAGGAGGCTGTGTGGACACTCCTGTGCCGGTCACCCACCTGCAAGTACTCTCTTGCCTATGTCACAAAAAATGTGATGGTAGGCCTGAGGTGAAAGAAAGGCAGAGAGAAGGAAAGACAGAAAGAAATGCAGGCAGACAAGGGGACAGGAGATGTCAGAAATCAAAACAAGTGACCTCAGTACTCTGGCACAGTGCCACCCTCTGTCTTCGCTGTAACACCTGCCAGTCAGGGCAGGGGAGATTCCTGGACGGTTTACCAAGAACAGTTCATGCGAGCTACAAGTTTCCAGCTGGCCCCGCCACAGGGCTACTGGTACAGGCCGTGCTTTAGATGGAATATCCTTCCTCTTGTCTGAGGTCTGCATAATGGAGGGCTGGAGACACAGGCTGAAAAACAGGACCAAGGACTGGTTTCTTTCCATATGCCCAGCCACGCTTCTGAACCTGCCTTCTGAGGCTGACAGAGGGAAGGAAGGAAGGACAAGGAAGGAAGGGACAATGAGCATCAGGAGAAAAATCAAAGAAGACTTAAATGGAGAGCTATACCATGTTCATGGATTGGAAGACTCAATTTTGTTAACATGTCAATTCTCCCCAACTTGATCTAGAGACTCAATGTGATCCCAATCAAAATTTCACCAGGATTTCTTATAGAAATTGACAAGTTAATTCTAAAGTTTATATGGATAAGCAAAAAAGCCTAGAATAGCCAACACTTTGATAAAGAACAAAATTAGATGACCTGCTCTACCTGATTTAAAGACTCATTAGAAAACCATGGTGATCTCAACAGTGTGGTATTGATGAGAGGAAAGGCACATGGATAAATGGAATAGGACAGAAATTCCAGACACAGACCCAACTGATTTTTGACAAAGGTGCAAAGGCAATTCTATGAGAAAAGAACAGATTTTCAACCAATGGTGTTGGAACAACTGGACAACCATATGCAAAAAAATGAATCCCTATGCATAGCTTGTAGTATATACAAAAATTTAACTAAAAATGGATCATAGACCTAAACTATATAATTTTTAGAAGAAAACAGGAGAAGATCTTTGTGTCTTTGGGTTAAGCAAAGATAGATTAGGAAACCAAAAGAAAAGAAAAAAAGTTGATCCATAAGGGAAAAAAATGGAATGGACTTCATCAAAACTAAAACCTTCTGCATTCTGAAGAACAATTTTTGCTCTTTGAAAGAAAGTGAAAAGAGGTTTTTGGCTGGGAAAAAGGTATTTGTAAAACACGTATGTGATAAATAACTTCTATCCCGAATATATAAAGGACTCTCAAAACTTAAGAATTAAAAAAAGAATTTTAAATGCGTTTGAAGAAGATACAGGAATGCTATGCCCAGTACATTCCACCATCCCTGAGCAGTTCTTTGTACCAAATATAAATAATAGGGCCTGCCAACTTCCTTGATGATCCAGTCAAACAAAAGTGGAACTAACGGTATCTCTGAAGGCTGGCTGAACTGCATCCAGGCAGAGGCCAAGGAAGAGTTCATAGGGACGGGCTGCAGAAGGTGGTGATGCTTGAGCAAAGACAAGACCTGGCATCTCAGCTCTGCCTCCCTGGTATTCTACATCCACAGTCTGGTCCATGAGAGGACAGCGTGGCCTGTTCTGCAGGACTGGGCTTAGAGCAGGAAGAGCAGGAACCAGATCCCACTTCCTCTAACTGAGCAGAGTGAAAGGATGAGGAGAATACATCCTCCTTGGTCACTGAGAGACAATGTGAGCCACAGGGAGAAGGTGAAGGATGTGGTCATTTCCACACACAACTTTTGGCCTTTGTTTACTCTGGTAGAAGGGTTAGGTATGGGGGCTGAGGCTCTGGAGACGGTATTTCCCAAGGTGTGGGATACATTCCACTGATAGCATGTAAGTTAAGAGGTACACAGACCTCGCATTAAATAACACTGAATCATACAAGGAGAAAGGTATTCCCTTTTCAATTCTCTTTCAAGCCTAATTACACAAAAAAGAAAGTCTCAAATTGGTGCAATACACTTTTAGCACCTCTTTAACGCCTAAGTTTAGAAAACCTTGAATTCAGCCTATTACAGCTAACTAGCCACACTGGGGTAGTGGTGGGGGGGTGGGTGGGGGGGTGGCACCTAAGAAGACAGAGGGCAGGAGCAGGAGCCCGACCTTGGCCTCTGGCAGCCTGGGGCCCAGCGTGGGCTGGCGACAGTGCAGGGCTGGGCTCCCCCTGGCTGGTGCCAGAGCTGGCGCTGTCAGGCGATGCAGGGCCATCGCTGAACTTCTGGAAGCAGGCTCGGCAGCAGCGCTCCTTCTTGCCGCTGCGCTTCAGGACGTAGTTGTTGCAGCAGTAGTAACAGAAGACGCGGCCACAGACCCTGGGGTGAAACGAGCACGGGCCGTGAGGGTGATGCACCGCGAGTCTTGGGATCTGCACTGGGCTCTAGATGCCACGTGGCTCTCTTCAGACTTGGCTCTGCCCCCTCTGAGGAGTGTGGCCTTATGGTCAATCTGTAAGATTTTCTCCACTGGGAGAAAAGGTTTTATTTCCCAAGGTCCTGGGAGGCAGGGGGATAAAGTATGTGGCTGAGTCCACCTTCTCTGCCCCAACAACACAGGGATACATTCCATGCCTCAGGGGCTGAGGCTCTAAGGGACCAGAGACCCACCTGGGCCTGTGCTGACGATATTCCATCTGCCTTGGCCCCAAGCGAGATTTATTTTGCCTACCCTTCTTTGGGCCCTAGGCGAGTCCACGTTCCCCCAGCCAAGCCTCCGCCCCCACTCTCCCTCGGCTTCAGTAATGCCGCTTCCCCTCTGGTCCCTGTGGGCTGAGGGAGGCCAAGGGTTGCTGGTCTCTGGGTGCTCCACAGCCCTGTGGGTCCCCCTGACCCTGCCCATACCCCTGTATCAAACCCTCTTCCCCTTCAGGGATCCCTGCACGTCCTGCTAGGACCCTGCCTGATACACCCCCTCGCCTGGCCCCCTTAGGACCAAGTGACAATGTGCTCTTCCCAGACAGACAGCCCGGTTCAGCACCTTCGCTCCGGTGCTGGCTCCCACCCGCTGACCTGCAGTGGTGTCGCCGCACCATCCAGCTGAACTCTCGCTTGCAGTCGTGACAGTGGCTCGCCTCCGGGTCCCCGAGCCACCTCTCCTCAGCACTGAGCTTCTGTTGGAATTCCAGGGCATCTGACTTCTGCCAGAGAGCATCCTTGTCCCTGAGACAGAGCCACATGAGAAAAAGAGCAGAATGCGAGAAAACAATAGGATGATCTCCGATTCATTTTCAAAGCCTGATTCCAAATTTCCCTAGACATGGAAGGAAAACTTACTTTCCTTGGAAACAGCCCCACTCTAGGCCTCGTCCGTCCCCGGCATCAGCCCCAGACTCAGCTGATGGCATGCGTGTGAAGGCAGAGTACGCCCATGATGTATGTACGCCCACAAGGGCCACACACTGCTAGGTGCCCACACGACAGTGCACATGGTCGCCTGGGGTGGAAGCTGTAATAGGCTGTCACGGTTACATGACAGCCTGAGTGCTGTGAGCCCGAGGACCATGAAGGTACTGCCCACAGAAAACATAAACGTGTTCAGGGACCTTTACGTGTTTATGCTTTGTTAAAGCAACAAGCGATCATTGGAGAAGACCAAAGATTTCTGCGCCGGAGAGTCTGATGGGATGTTAATCTCCCCTGCCCCTCAGAGAGACAGTACATGCTCCAGGAAGCAAGAATGAAGGAAGAGGGAGGCTTTTCAGAAAGCTCTGGCAGCGTCAGAACATGCCCAACGCCCCAGTGCCGAGGGGCGCAGAGGCTTCTGTATTTGTTGCTCATGGTCATTTTCGAGGCTTATGGCTTCTGACTTGGGAAGGTTTTGTTCTTTCTGAGATGGAGCCCCAGCCACCGTCCTAAGGTTACTGTAGCCCCAGCAGCACCTCAGTCCCAAAGACCAGCACCAGATCCACCAAGTCCTACGAGAAACTGACACCATCGCCAGCCAGAGACTCCAAATCCACAGACCTCTCCCCTTAAATACGAAAGCCAAGACAGGGGCGCCTGGGTGGCTCAGCTGGTTGAGCATCCGACTCCTGGTTTCGGCTCAGGTCATGATCTCATGGGTTGTGAGATCGAGCCCCGAGTTGGGCTCTGACCTCAGCACAGAGTCTACTTGGGATCCTTGCCCTCTTCCTCTCCTTCCCCCCTCGGCCCCTCCTCCCTGCTCTCTCTTTCTCTTAAATAAATCTTCAAAAGCCAGGACAAAAGCCAGGAATTGACTGGCTCTTCAAGGATGCTTTAAGTTGTCAGGAAGCAGGACGACTCACGCCCTGGACCAGCATTGTCCTCCCAGCTGGTTCCCAGCCCTTCATCCCTCTGTCCCCAGGAGGCCAGGCACCCACACCCTGGAATGTGGGAAGCTGTCAGGACCAGGGCTTTTCCATCCCACACCTCAGGAAGATGTCTGAGTTCAGAGGTCATAAATGCCCTGAGTTCCAAGTCTGTGAATTGATGTGGGCAGAGGTTTTACACTTCCAAATACCACCAGTTTGCAACCCCAAATGAATTAGTAGCTTCAGGCACTGCTTATCCATGGCTGCTAACATTGCAGAGAATGGGCTCATCAGATCCTATGTGGCTCTTGAAAGAAAGACCCAAACTATAAACCAATTCTCTGAAGCGTTCTTGAGAAAATTTTGAGCCTGGGTCTGAGGAAGCCTTTAGTAGGGCAGTGGTTCTCAACTCTGGCTCATGGATGCCCGGACCCTACTCCGGTAAGTTCCAACTGGGTTGGTCTGGGCAGGGTCTGGACATGGGTATCATATCACTAGTAATTCTAATGTGCAGTTAGGGGGAGAACCACTGCTGTGGTTTCAACTAACAATTCACAGGACATATGAAGGCTGGAAGAACATGTTAAATGGCACCATGGGGATGTAATCAGCCAAATCCAGGCTGTGGGAAACTCGATCAGATGCATGACCTAGCTTCCCCAAAAGTGCACTGCAAAGAAAAAAACAAGTTAGAGAGATGGTGGCCAAATCACAGGCTAAGGAAGAGAGATCTAACATACCACCCTGCAATGTATGGACCTGATCTAGAGCCTCGTTAGAGATATTCTCATTGGAAGTAAGGCGATCTGGGAAGTTTGGGCCCTTCGCCTGTGTGGCGACAAGTGTCAGGAACAGAGCACGTGTGTCCTCCGGTTTCTGAGTGCCCTCCTGGCCCCGCTCACACACTTACGTTGGCTGTCTGCTACCTGCGGGCGCTGGAGTTGGGGAGGTCTGGTATTGGGGGAAAGCAGGATGGAGAAGAAGGGGAAAGGGGCTCACGAAAGAGGGACAAGGGACTGGAGAGCTTCCCAAAGACACGAGACATCACTTACTGTCACACCTGTGGCTAAACACACAGATTTTGAAAATAATGCCCCGGGCGCCTGGGTGGCTCAGTTGGTTAAGCGACTGCCTTCGGCTCAGGTCATGATCTTGGGAGTCCCAGGATCGAGTCCCGCATCGGGCTCCCTGCTCGGCAGGGAGTCTGCTTCTCCCTCTGACCCTCCTCCCTCTCATGCTCTCTGTCTCTCATTCTCTCTCTCTCAAATAAATAAATAAAATCTTAAAAAAAAAGAAAAGAAAAGAAAATAATGCCCCAGCACTATGACAACACAAACCCAGCTGAACACTACTGGGAGCAGAGAAATCTACTCTTCAAGGCTGCCAAGGGCCTGGGAGGACCCCATCTGTGTGGGGGAGGGCCTCCACAACATAACGCAAGCAGACAGGGGCCCATTTCCCTTGAGAGGCCTTCCAAGAGTAGCTGCATTTCTTTAAAGAGAAACCCCAGCTCAGAGGAGGCCCCCAGCCAGTTGCTGGTGCCGACTCTCACCTGAGCAGCTCAATCAGTCGTTCCTCCAGGTACTGCTTGGTTCTAGTCAGGTCATCCAGGTCCGCGAGCATCTTCTGGTCATTCTTCTCCCGGTTTGTCACCTCCTGGCAGAGTCTGTTGTAATACTCTTGGATCTTTGCCATGGCTTTTTCAAGTTCCTTCCGGGTCCTGGTGGAGAAGTGGGAAGCCTACTGATTAGCCACTGCTTCCAACTTCCCCCGTGCCTCTGGGCTAACTCGGGCCTCTAACGAGGGGTCCTGCTGCCGTCTGAGCCTTTTCCCTCTCACGGTGGGGGTGCCCCTCGGCACTACCCACTCACAAGCTGTGCAACCCCCCGGCCTTCAAAACTCCCCTCGCACCCCCAAACTCTTCACACACCACCCCCCACGCCAAATACAATGGGTATTCTGGGAGAGCAGGAGGAGCACCCCAGGTGAGTTGAACTCTGCACCACTTGGTTTTGGGGCAGGGGCTGAGGTTATAGGGGAAGCCCAAGAGTGCGGCGCACTGGTGATGGGGGCTTTGCAAGAGGAAAATGGAGTTGGAATAGAAAGAACATGGGTGTATCTCTCTGGAGGTGACCACACGGACGAGGACCTGTCTCCCACGTTGTCTTTGGGGCTCTGTGCACAGGGCGCGGTGCTGGGCTACCCAGCGGGCACTTGATGTGCCCTGCCAGGTGCTGACCCGACAGCCCGGAGGCCTAAGGAGCTCTGTTCCCTCGGCTCAGTCTATGGCCGAGGGCTGGCCTAATGAAGCACGGTCCTCCTGCCCTTGCCCGCTCTCCTTGCAGCTCGCCTGTCCCCAAGGGCAGTGGTGCTCCGGGAATGCTCGACAAACCCCAAGGTCCAGCAGGGTGTTCATAAAAGCTCCATTAAACACAGGGCTCTGCAGAGACTAAGTAATCTGTATCTAATCCAGCCTTCCCATACCCAGTATAAAGCTGTCGGAACGTTGTTTACGAGATACTGTCCACCAAAATGATCTCATGGGTGTACACATGCACGTGCATGCACACGCACACACACAGTGAATGAAGTAAAACCCAATCCAGGACAGATTATGCAACACTGAACAGCTAAAACAACAGCTCTGAGATCTTACAAATAAGTACTGTTGTAGCATTTTTTAAAAAAATGCCACCAACTTAGGAGGTTCTTGCTATTTATATCGTCACGTGAATACGACCTGGGCAGCCAAAGCCCTACAGCGTTTGAACTCGGGAAGAATCAGATGAGAAGAAATGTGCATGTTGGGTTACTGAACACCCAACACGCTCTGGATCTCCCACTGAGCCTGGACCCACCCTAGAAGCCGGGTGGTAGGAGGCAACGAGGGATGGGCAGAAAAGGTAAAGGCCTGGGACAATTTGGTGTGCCAGTCTTTGCTGGGGGCACACAGGTGACTGGGTGGCAGCATCCCTGGCAGGACTGCCTTGGCCTCCTCACCAAAGGGGTGGCCCCCCAGCCTGAAGATGAGGGCGCTCAGGGAAGTCTTGGGGCTGCACAAGCAGGGCCATGCTCCAAGGTTAGGACAACTATGATGAAGGGTGACAGCATGATGTCTGCAGGCAGACCAGCCGGCCTGGTGCTGGGCACACTCGCTCACCTTCACTGGGCACGTGCCTGTGAACCACCCCCCCCCAGCCCTGCGGCCTCTCATTTCATAAAGGAAACCAGGAAGAGCTCGAGTCACAACTCGTAGCAGGGAAACACACACACACACCCCAAGACCCTAACACGAGAGCAGACACAGAAGTATCTGTGCGCTTTTCAGGGTAATTGTTGAGGAAACAGACTCTGGAGTCAAGCGACCTGGGTCGCACCTCCCACCACCACCCACGTGCTGTCAGATGCTGGGAAAGCAACTTAACTCCTCTGAGCCTCACTCTCCTCGTCTATAAAATGGGGACAAGTAATAATTTCCTCAAAGGAGTTAGGAGGAAAAAAAGGACAAAGAGATGCAGTGTTTAAAATAGTGCCTGGCCCATTTGGGGCATTATTTAAGTGTTTGCTGTTATCATTACCACTATTATATTCCAACTTTTATTTCATGTCAGCTCTTCCAAAGCAGAAGCGTGCCCTGCATGTAGGAAAATGGCATCAAGAAAGGCTCAGCGGCTGCCTGCAGGGGGGTGAGAGGCGGACTGCCCGCCCCCTGTGGCGTGCTTCTGGCAAAGTGCGTTCCGAGTCTGTGGCTTTTCTTGCAAGAGGACTTCTTTAACCTGCTATGAGCGGCTGAGTTTCTAAATGACTGCACCAAACACCCCCTTCCCTGAAGCTTCCGCGGCCGGGGCCCTGTGGGCGGGAAGCGCATCACTAACCTGTCCAAGCTGTCACGCAGGGCAGCCCCCTCCTCATCCTTCTTCTGCATGGCAGCCTGGCTCTCGGAAAGACGCTTGCTGGTGCCGCGCAGCTGCTCTCCCAGATCTGCCTGGGCGGCCTGGCATGGGACAGCGGGGAGAAGACACTCAGCCGACCACAGCCTGTGCCGCAGGCCAGAAAGGGACTGGTGGGTACTCCGCCCCACCTGGCCAGGTCACTTCTAACTGGAGAGGGTTTTGTTTTAAGTTCAAGAGCCCGAGAACCTTTGAGTGACCCACTCCTGTTTGTAATCCTATCTGTCAAGTATTACTTGCAACTGGCGGTGGAGGTTGGAGGAGGGGCAGCGGGAATCAAATCTCGGGGTGCGGGCGGAGGTGGGGTGGCAGGGAGCGGGGTTCCCTGGAGACGGTGATTGCAGCACCCCCCCCTCCCCCGTGAGCCCCCTCAATACAGGACCACCGACTCAGGCATGCCTGCGGAGGCAGCTAAGAAGGACACCTCGTATCCTGTCCACACAGCTGGCTGAGAAACACATCTGGTGGCTCTAGCCAGGTGCCCGGGAGGCAGAAGGGGCTGCGATGCAAGCTCAAGACGTCTACAGAGGTGAATGGATGGGAGCTTTGGCTTAGGAATTGGGAATCTTGCACACGACCCTTCTAAAGGGTCCAGTGGAAACCAAACCAGACCCCTCTCCTTGACAGGCCCGCACCCTGGGGGTGGGAATGACCAGGCCGAGTCGGGCATGCCTGTCTTCCCCGCCCAGGCGGCCAGGCTGCCGACCAGCATGCTCCCCAGGGCCTACCTGCAGCCTCTCCACCGCCTCCTCGGCAGCCTGCAGCTGCCGGCCTCGCTCCTCAAGCTGGTCCCTGAGGTTCCGGCACTCTTCACTGGCAGTCTGCAGATGATGAGAGAGGGCTCGTGAAAGTGGGGTCCTGGCACGGAGATGCCCTCAGCCCCATTCCCCCAGACGGGTAAAAACAAGCTACCTCTCTCTTTTTCACCCAACTCGATAAGCTTTGGGCTTCACTGGTGACAACATCCTTTCAAGTTTACTAAGAGACTCAGCTTGGTCCGCACACTTAGGATTTAGTTTTGGCAAGGACACAAGCGCTCTATGAGCCACAGGGAGCAGCACAGATGGGGGACACGGTACTGCAGGCACATCTGCAGAAATGCAATAGTTGTGTGTCTGGGAGTGAGCACAAAACACAGTGCTAATGGGCAAGTGGTAAGCTCTGGAAACCAAAGCCCCATGGCCATCCTGCTTGTGTCCTCGGTCTCAGGCGCCCTTAACCCTTTTCCTTTATGCAGTACCAAGGCTCATGGTCAGCACTGTTCCCGTAAGCCTGTCTACTCCAAAGGCTTTGTGAAAATGCACTGAGCCAGTTTCCACAACAGCCCCTGCCATCGAGATGGCACCCGAAGGGACAGAAAACCCACAGACGAGACTCACAGGCTAGAGGTTCTAGAGGCTAGGAGAGGGTCTAGGGCAAACTCACAGGCTCAGAGGGGTTGGACATGTACATAAACGAGCGTTAAGGAAAACACCAGAGGGTGCACACCTCCTTTGAAGGGGGCACCCACTACCCAGCTCCTGGTGACTTCTGCAGGTTGGGAATGAGGGCACAGTCTTTAAAATCTCCTGAGATTTCAAAGGGAGCCCCCAAACTGAATTTGTAAACATCCAGCTCTTTAAGTGTTGGTTACTGATGTAAAAGAGCCACTCTGTGGCTGAACCACAGAGTGAACCAAACCTGTCTGCAACCATGTTGAGTTTAGACTTCTGGGCTAGGGCCTTGCCCCCAACATGTGCCCCTAAGGTGTCCCTGAAAGGGAAAGGGTGCTGGGACCTAGAGAGCAGGACAGTCGCGTCTGCCCGGCCACCCAGTACATTCTTGGGTCCTCACATGCCACATGGCTGAAGGCACATCCTATCCTCTCGTGGACCCATTGGGCCCCACCGCAGGAGACCACCGCAGCCCGGGGGGTCAAGGCGAGGGAGGACTACCTTCAGTCGGCTCTGGTGGTCCATGATCTCGGTGCTCAGCTGGAACTTGAGGGCACTGAGCTCCTCGTGTGCAGTCTCCTGGAGGCTCTGGGCCTGCTGCTTGGCCTGGGCCAGCTGGGCCTGCAGGCCGGGCAAGGAGCGGGCCGCCTCCTCAGCCACCTTCAGCCTCTCCTGCACGCTGTCCCTCTCTCGCTGCAGTCTTGCCACTTGCTCTTCCAGGCCCTCTCGCTGCCTCGAGGCTGCCTCCTTGGCGTCACGGAGCTCCCGCAAGGCGCAGGCCAGAGCCTCCTCAGTCTGCTTTTTCTCGGCCAGCTGCGCACTGACGTGGACGCCGGGCTCGTCGGTGGCTGCGCTAGCTCCGGGCATCTGCCCCTGCGGCTCGGCCTGTTCCAGCTGGGCTTCCGGGGAGCCGCATTCTGGGACTGGTGGGTTCTCGGCCCGTGATCGCTCCTCCTCCTCAGTCCTCTCCTCCCGCGGCGCCCCTTCCCGCTCTGAGAGCTGCAGCAGCTCCCGACCCTGGGCCCTCTTGAGGGCTTCGTTCTGCTCCTTCAGCTGCTGTACCAGGGCCCTGTGCTCCCTCAGAGCGGCCTCAGCCACGCTCAGCTGGCCCTGTACCTTCTCCCGGTCACCCAGGGCTGCCTGGAGCTTGGCCTGAAGGTCTAGCACTTCGGCCGGCAGGTGCCCAGCCTCCCCCTGCTGGGTCTCCACCTGGGCCTGACCCAGGGCCGGCTGGGCTGCTGGCTCCCGGCATGCACGGTCTTCAGGTGCGCCGAGTCCCTGCTGGCCTTTCTCCGCCGTAAGGGTCTCGATCAGCTGGGTCTGCTGGCGGCACTGGCGCTCAAGAGCCCCGAGCTCCTTCTCCCGGGCCTCTACCAGCTGCCGGCACAGCCCCACCTCCTCCTGCAGCTGCTGACGCTCGGCCTCCGTGTTCCGCAGGGCGGCCTCCTTCTCAGCCATGTGGGCCCTCATGGTCTCCTTGGCCTTCCTCACAGCCAGGAGGCTGGCCTCCATCTGGTCCCCCATGTGCCGGATGCTGGCCTGCTCAGCCTCCAGGGAGGCCAGGGAGCCCCGGATGGCTGCCTCCCGCTGCTGCAAGGCCTGGTAATCAGCCTGCAGGGCCTCCAGCTTGCCCTCGAGGAGCTGGTTGCGCTCCAGCACATTCTGCAGCTCCTTCTCCAGCTCCCTGTTGGCCTGCTGGAGCTTCTCCTCCTGACCGTTCCCTCGCATCTGGCTATCACCTGTCTGGCCCTCCTGGGGGCTTCTCTGCTCCTCCTCCGGCTTCTTGAAGACCTGTTGCAGGGTGGAACCTAGGGGGCCCTGGGCCTCGGGCTTCTCCCCTGCCGTGGGCAGATCTGGGCCCGGCTGCCCGGCAAGCCGCTCCAGCGCCCCCACCTTCTGGCTGAGGTGGTCTTTGTCCCGGATGAGCTGCCGCTTCTGCTCCTGCAGCTCACTCACGTGCCGGCTCAGCTGGGCCAGCTGGGCCTCGAGGAGCCGCGGCTGCGGTGCCAGGAACCTGGCCTCCTGCTGCAGCAGCTCCTTCTCCTCTCGCCGCTGCCTCTCCCCCTGCCTCACCTCCGCCAACTCCTGCTCCAGGGAGCTCAGGTGGCCTAGGGACTCCTGTAGCTGCCGCCGGAGCTGGGCTGCCTCATGCCCCTTCCCGGCCAGCTCTTCCCGGAGCGGGGCCGTCTCCTCCAGCAGGCGCTCCAGGCTGGCCCGGGCCTCCTCCTTCAGCTGCAGCTCCTTGGCCAACTGCTCCAGCTGGCCACTCTGCTGCCTGTTGAGCTCCTGCACCTTGGTGCTCTCTCCTTCCAGGGCTCGAAGCTTCTCCCGCAGCTCCTGGACCTCCAGGGCCGAGGCGCTGGGGAGGAGCTCTTGCTGCCCCCGTGTGTCTGGTGCCGCATCTGCCTTCTGCTCGGCCGTACCCGGCTGGGCTGGGACATTAGCTGAATGCCGGTCCTCCCCGCCCAGCAGGTCCCGTGCGGCCTCAAGCTCCTGCACCAGGGGCCGCAACATGGATTCTAGCCGCCGCACGGCCGAGTGGTAATCCTCCTCCTTCTCTGCTGCCCCCAGCTCCAGGGCCTGCAGGCACTCCTGGAACTCCTTCACGGCGTTCTGGGTGGCCTGGGTGACCTCCCACTGCTTCTGGAGCTCGGCCACCATGCAAGTGAGGCGGGCGTTGTCCTCAGCAGCGGCGCGGCCCCTCTCCCTCTCCGTCTGCAGCTTCTCACCCTGCAGGCTCACAGCCGCCCTCAGCTCCTGGTTCTCTCTGTCCAGCTGCTGCATCTGCTCCTGCAGCCGCTTCTCCCGCACCTCCAGCTGGTCCAGCTCCAGCCGCATCTCGTCAAAGCCCTCCTGTGCCTCGTTGTTTAAGGGGCTGCTCACGTCAAAGCTGGAGGCCATCTCCTGAGTCTGCGGAGGAAAAACAAAACACAAGTGGCCCTGGGAGAGAAGCTCCACGGCCACGGGGAAAAGCTTTAGAGCTCAATGAGAAGTCATTAAAGAGCGAGTCTACTGAGCCCTTCAAAAGGCTAGAAGCACTTCGCTGGAAGAACCCGCCAAAGGAGGTCAGAGAACATCCTAAAGACGCGATGCCACGCACGTGAGCTCCCCGGGCTCTCAGAGCCTGCACGTCCCATCCAGCCTCCTGGAGTGTTGGGAGCATAATGGACATTGGCGCTTAGATTCATTAGGTTACATTTAAACTCCTCTTCACCACTGCACCACACCTACAGCTCCTGATGCGATTCAACCACGCAACAGGGCTCAAGCTCAATTTATTCTCCACTCGTAATCTTCTACTATTTTTATGTCATTGTATTTTAATTTTAACTGCACTGTTCTTACCTTTAAAACTATATGCGACTATGATACATTCACATTTGTGACACAATTAACAAAATTCACCTGACCCGCGAACTTTCCCCAGCACTTTCCTGAGCACTTACTTGCCTGTGTCAAGCCCTTAAGGTGCCTTCGCTCGAGCTGCACCATCACCGTCTGAGCCAGAATGACTCCTATGACCCCCGTTTTCTGGATGAGAGCACTCCAGTTTCAAGAGGGTTAAGTGGTCTGCCCGGGGTCACACGACTGGTGGGTGACAGCGTTTGACTCCGCTGCTTTTAACCCAAGACCTAAATTGCTTCCTTTAAAATACCTGAAAAGCTTCTAACAGAATTTAATTTTTAAAAGGCCTAAGTTCTATTGGGTCATAAAAACCCGGTTTGTATTACTCGAGCTGGAACAAAAGGTGCCTGAGAATATCGCCCTGAGTTGCGAGCGGCCAGGGCACAGCCCGGTTGACGTGTCGGTGAGGAAATCCCCAGCCTTTCCGGCATTACCTGTAGGTAGCTGCTCACCAAGCTGCTCATGCTGGAGCTGCGGCTGGGGGGTTTCCACAGGTAAGCAGAAGAGCCGGGGGCCAGTGTCCTCCTGCGGGGCCACAGGACAGACAGACGGTATCAGATCAGGACACACAGAGGCCTTGATTATCACAAGGCACCCAGGTGGTGGCAGGGGGCACTGCCCTCCCAGAGAGAGTGTCAAAAGCCAAAAACCCAACAGCTTCTACCGAAGAGCACATTTACGCTGGCCCGCGGCTGACGGGCTTCACTGCCAAGTTTGAATGTAAGGCCTTTCCACCTGCTGCCAAAGAAGAACTAAGTGGACCTGGCATTTTCCAATTTGGGGTTGAAATTTTCCTTACACCTTTGGTGCCTGTCACGGTCTGTCTGCTAGTGAGGGGAGAGCAGCAGTCAGTCTGCAAGTCAAGGTGACTCCGGGCTTGGGGGCCACACTGTGGAAGTGAAGGCAGCAGATCCAGCCTAACTCTGTCCCACCGGGAAGCCGGTAAACTGGCCTTCAGTCGTACAGCGGGACACTCTACACGGGGGGTCGGCAGTCTTTTCTTATGAGGGGCCAGACAAGACATACCTTACGCCTGCCAGCCTTCTGGTCTCTGTCACAACGACTCAGGCTACAGTGGCAGCACATCAGCCGCCGCGGACAACAGGTAAAGAACGGGCGAAGCTCTGTGACCACCCCCCCCCGCCACTGCCCGTGCTGCCCTCTGGGCTGTGGCTGGTTGACCTGCTCTCTCCAGCCATAGAAATGCATGTACAAACACAGATAAAAATCTCTAAAACAACGTGAAATGAGACAAGCGAGTTGTAAAAGGATAGCTACCTATGATTCAATGTACGCAAAATTTATAAATACATACAAAATAAAACCACACATACATTAAAATATGTATGACTGCATAGGTAGTAACACACAGAGATTCAGGAATGACGTGTGTCAACTACAGGGCTGTGATTACTTCTAGAATTAAAGGGGAGAGCATGACAGTGGGGTGGGGCTTTATTTGGATCTGTGATCTTTTATTTTCTAAACGAATGGTATCAGACATGGTAACATCCAAAAAGAAAAAAAAAAAAACCCACAAGAAAACAACCCAAAAGATCCAGCTCAAAGGGGCTTCTACTGGCCAAATAGGGAACAATTTAAGCATCAAAATAAATGATTGTAGTGACAGAATGTAGCCCACTGATTAAAATAAGAATCCATGAGTCAACTCTGCTATAAATACATACATACATACATAGGGGTGCCTGGCTGGCTCAGTCAGCAGAGCATGCGACTCTTGCTCTTGGGGTCGTGAGTTCAAGCCCCACGTTGGGCGCAGAGCTCACAAAAATACATACATACATAAATATTAAGGAAAAAGCGAGGTAAAAACCTAATTTTTTTTTTTTTTAAGATTTTACTTATTTATTTGAGAGAGAGTGTGAGAGAGAGAGCACGAGCCGGGGGAGGGAGAAGCAGACTCCCCACTGAGCAGGGAGCCCAATGTGGGGCTCAATCCCAGGACCCTGAGATCATTACCTGAGCCAAAGGCAGATGCTTAACAGACTGAAACACCAAGGCGCCCCAACAACTTAATCTTAAAGTATCTTCCCATATGAAACATACCGATTACAAAGGGAGAGAGTATCTTTAGAGAAATCTGGCAAATGCCACCTTAACCTAATGGTCATGGTCAACCGCCACAGTGATGAAACCAATCAACATTGTGGGTTTCCGGACATCCAATGTGCTGAGGACGACACAGCATCTGGGTACTCCCGCTGGAAATGCTTAACCTGAATCTAACAATGAGAAAGCGCTAGACAAACTCTAAGGAAGGAACATTTTACAAAGTAACTGGCCTGTGCTTTTCAAAAATATCTACACTGTGAAAGAGACTGAGAAACAGTTCCAAATTCAAGAAGACCAGAGAGACTGGTGTTAACTGCAGCTTGCATTTCTGGGCCAGCTCCTGGAGTATAGAAGACGTTACTGGCATAATTCTTAGAATCTGTAAATCGGTGGCATTCTATCCATGTTAATTTCCTGATCTTAATATCTGCACTGAGGTTAAACATAAGAGGGTGTCCTTGACTTTAGGAAGTACACAGTGAGTACTGAGGAGTCAAGCGGAATCAAGTGTGTTAACTTTCTCTCAAATGGCCTAGGGAATAAACCAACATGTATTCATAAAGAGAAAGAGTGATAAAACAGTGGCAGTAAAATACTGATAATTGGGGAGTCGAGGTAAAGGCTGGATGAATGTGGCATTTTGGGGGCAACTTTGCTGTAATTATGAAATGATTTCAAAATTAAAAAGTTTTAAAAAGGACATGTGCAGTAAATATGGCAGAATATTAGCTTTTCATCTTGGTGGTCAGCACATGGGTGTCATCATATTCAGGACTCTTTTCTATATAGAAAATATTTCCTAATAAAAAATATAAAAATTGACATTTAAAACAATCTGTATTAACAGAAAGCAAAACAAAGAATGCTGGGCCAGGGGGTGCCTGGGCCAACTCTTTTTTTTTTTTTAATAGATTTTTATTTATTTATTTGAGAGAGAGAGAGAGAATGAGTGAGAGAGAGAGAGCATGAGAGGGGGGAGGGTCAGAGGGAGAAGCAGACTCCCCACTGAGCAGGGAGCCCGATGTGGGGCTCAATCTCAGGACTCCAGGATCATGACCTGAGCTGAAGGCAGTCGCTTAACCAACTGAGCCACCCAGGCGCCCCAAGCCGCCAACTCGATTTCGGCTCAGGTCATGATCTCAGGGTTGTGAGATTGAGGTTCTGACCCGGCATGGAGCCTGCTTGAGATTCTCTCTCCCCCACCCCCAAGAGCGCACACATGTGCACATGCGCAAGTTCTCACGCGTGCATGCACTCTCTCAAAAAAATAAATAAACGCTGAACTGGAGTTGAACTCGAGTCTGGCGCCCTGGCGGTGCTGGGCGACTGTGGGTAAGTCACCCACTGTCTGAGACTGTCCCTTCCCATCTCCCTCCTGGAGTGGCAGGTGAGCGTGCATTTCCAGCAACCCTTCCATGGATGCTGTAGTTCCCTCTCCTATTGCCTTCAAGGCCTCCGTGGTAACTCTGCAAGAACACGAATAGGAAAAAGCCCGCTGGCTTCCCCCACTGGCCACCCCCAAGTCCCTTAACACACTTAAAAAACCTCAGGTTTTGCATATGCATTTCCACTGACTCATACCACCTGGCCGGTTAGGAGAGTTAGGAGAGTTTTGAGTTGAAGCCTTCTGATATTATCATTAGTCACGACTCAACAAAGTCTAGAAAATTAGTAGGCATAAGAGTTGCAAAGCCTTATGTAATTTACTGAGTGACCAAGCTGCTTTGAGTAGACTGGCGGCAACCTTTGGAACTTCAAACACCTCTTCCCCCAGTCTTTTCAACCAAGCAGTTCTTCAAAATACCTGGCAAACGCTGGCCAGGCAGCGTCCAAGTCATAGCCTCTCGACGCCAGGTCAAACTGAACCTCGGTCAGCTCATAGAGCTGACCCACGATGTCAGAGCTCAGCTTCGCTTTCAGAAAGGGGCTTCTTGCGTAGTACCAGTCACTGCAGGGAAGCAGAAAAAGGGATTGATGATAAGGATACTAAAGGTAAGGAAAGACTGAATTTGATATGGCTTATCAAATTCTCACTCGGGTTACTAACAAGTTAAATTCAGACAGACAGGGACAGACAGGGACGGGCGGGGACGGACACACACACACACTCACTCCCCAATTTTATTTTCACTATAGGAGCACCTAACTTTCAATTAAGCTTGCTCTTCTTCAAGGAAATCACTGAAACGAACTAGATGCTTATTCATTTATTATTTACATCATATCTATTCCCCAAAAAGGATATGCGAAAAGTTAAATCTCAGTTATCTGCCAGGAAAGGGGCAGTTATAGGGGAAAGAACACTTCCTCTGTGAAACATAACCTCATCTTCTATTCCTCTAGAGGATTCAATATAGGACAGTGAGCTCGTGGCTAAGGTCTGTCCAGACACCAATTTTAAAGCCAAGAAACCAAACAGCCACACTTTGAGGTGTGAAGCAGTAAGAACTGAGAAAGACAACACTGCTGGGCCTAAAGAGCTACTTGGCTGGCGTCCGTGAAAAGGTGACGCACTGGAAGTCAAGCTGCTGGTGACGGTTCTCACCAAACATCTAGAACGAAATACTCTTCAGATCAAATGTGCGAAGGTTTTCAGCTCACATGAATTCACAGAGCCTATCACATGCTTGAGAAATACGTCTTTATGCAAATCAATCTTAGAGGTGACAAAATGAAACCCAGTATTTTCCCCCAACCAGTACTTTTTTTTTAATCCACAAGTGATTTCTTTGACTGGAAGAACACTCCCTGGGGAGAGGGGAGGCAGCGCTGGAAAAGGGTGTGGAAACCCAGGGAGGTTCGGCTGCCAGGGGCCTGAGCTGCAGCTCTCCGTTGGACACCCCATTTACATGCTCAATCCCCTCCCTCCCCGCCCGCTGCCTACCCAGGTTTTAGCACCAGCCGCACAAAGGCCGACCCCACCAATAAGCGGGGCTCCAATCTGGCTGCTCACCACAACCTCAGAGGAGCCCCGACAAACCCAGCAGGCGTTGACTCAGGGTCTCAGGTGAGGCCCCGGGCTTGGAGGTGTTAAAAACCCCACAGCTGATTCTGCTGAGAGCCAAGGCTGCAGCCCACTGGCCCCGCTGGCCGGTGGGGTCTGTCCACTCATTAGGGCCGGCACCGAGGGCATGCCATCCGTGAGGGAAAGCCACCTGGCCTCAGGAGCTCAGAGGTCTGGCTCCAAGCTCCTGCTTTGTGACCCGGCATAAGTGGGGCCTAGAGAAAGGCACTCAGACCCTCTGAGCTTCGTCTCTTCACCTGTCAACACACCATGCTACCGCCCCCCGTACACCGAGGACGGCTGGGGGCTCCTCGGTACTAATGAGGGGACTCGAGCTCACTGGGTAGAGCCCAGCACTGCCATGCATTTACCTGGTCACCTTGGTGTTCATGAAGCACTGCTGTAAGGTGTCCGCCAACCTCTGGTGCACCAAGGAGTAGCGGATAAATGCCCTTCCTTTTCCCAGAGATGTTTGGAGCTGGAAAAAGCAGATGATGTTGAAAAGAAGAGCTGTTAGCCTAACTCCAGGTGTAGACGTGGCCTCACGTCACCCCAGAGGGTGAGGCCTGCAGCAGGCAGACTTCTTGTAGGCCCCCATCTGAGAATAACCTGTAGACTCCAGTAAACGTGTGTCAAGGGAGACCTGTTCATGAGAGGCTCTGAAACATCTGTGGGTGCTCCAGGGAATGTCATTCTCCCTCCCCTGCTCCATCAGAAGCTCTGGGCTTAGAGTCACGTGTGAAACTGCGTTTGATTTAATTTGGACTATTTAGAATAAAGCTAGGCAGGTCAAATGAAATGCTCCTCGCATCAGAAGTGAACTTGAGCAAGAGATGGTCTCAGTTTGGCTAATGTCTGGGCTTGTTTTTGAGGTGCTGGGAGAAGAGGATCAGGGGAAGAGGCCATGGGGCTTGGCTGAAGCCCCAGTGGGAGGGGGAGGAGAGAGGAGGGCAAGGGCAGGGGTGCGTCAGGGGGACTTTTAAGAAGTTCTGATAGATGTATGACGGCCTTCTCCTGAAACCCTCAGTAAAATCTGTATGTGTCAATGCTTTCCTGGTTGGATTTGCTTAAGATATGCCAGCTCACTGCACTTAGTCAGAAGGTACCCAGGAGGAGAGAGAGAGCAGAGGTGTCTAGGTGGCCCGGGCACACTGGGGTAAAGAACAAATGGGTGTGGCTCTGTTTCAGGAAGTCTGAGGTGGACAACACAGGAGGGTCCAGGTGCAGGCCTGCCATTGAAACCTCACCTCACAGTGCCAAAACGTGGCTTCTAAAGAGGTTTCTGGAAGGTTCTTGGGAGGGAAGTGGGGTGTGCTGGCCAGAGACTCTGCCAGCGATGGGCACACACAGCCAGTTTGCCAAACAGGACTCATTCCCAATGGTTCAGCTCCAGAAGTTCAAGATAAGTGGGCACGAATTCAAAACCTCTCAACCTACCAGTTCTGTCAGGCTCGGGGTCTGGGTCGGATAAGTAAAGACCCATATACCCTCCTCGCCTCTTCAAAGGTCAGAAACGTTTAACTTCGTGGTGGGGGACCGGGGACAGATGGTCCTAACACCCCATACTATCGAGAAACCAGTCATGGCACCGGACTGAGACAGGAAATGTGTGGTATAGCCTCAAGCACTGACATATTAACGAAGGTGTAAACATCCCGGTCTACAGCACCTTTTACCTCAGAGTTGTAGGTCTCCTTACTGCTGACTCAAGGAAATGATACCGCGGTATGAAGTCACTTTAAAAAATAAAAAGGTGTGAAGTGTCATGAAGTACAGGGGCTGTAAGCTGTGTCTCTGTGTGCACTCTGTGAGTCCAGGGCATGGTCAGGACACCTAGAAGTGAAGGTGGGTGGCAGCCTGACATACTGGCTTTAGAAAAACCATAATGGCATGTCTGCAGAGAGCCGGTCAGGACAGACGCCCTGGGGAGAATCGTGAGGACAGCCACGTCCAAATACTTTTTCCACTGATGAGCGAGGGCGAATGGAGTGTTCAGTGGTGATGCCCAGCAAACTCAGGGCAGCTCGGAACAGCTGAGCAAGGCACTGTGAAGCCAAGTGTGTGGGTCGGACAGACACGTCCACACACAGGCCCTGCAGAATTTAATAAGACCCTCACACGACAGCCCATGTCCATGAGCTCCCCAGGGATGGGCTTGTCCTTAATAGCAAAATGGCCACTGTAACAGCATTTAGAACATTAAGACCCTTTCAGTGCCAAACATTTGAGGCTATGTTTTTAATCAGCCCTATTAACCAAATTGATTTGATATATGTACATATACATGGAGCTATTTATTTTAAGAGGCATCTTGAAACATCCTTTGGGGGAGGGGATCAATAGTTCCTTTGTACTGCAAGTGAAAATACTGCCCAGCTTTTTATTTTTTATGTTCTGAGATCACGGGTCCACGTTCATGACCTAATTTTTAGGTCATGTTTTTAGCATCTGGCCCAAACCCATCTACCTGTACTATACCAAGAAGCTACCCAATAGCAGTGAAGGGCAGGAAGTCTGCAGGGTGCACAAGAGCGGATTCTGCTTTCAGCCAGATCACTGTGCTGACAGCCCGACGCCAAGCTGCACCCTGGTTCGGACCTTGTCCATCTCGGGGAAAAGTCACACAGCTCGGGCTAGGCTTATTCTGAACTTCTAGAAGTGGCTGATTATATAGCCTTAGGCTATTTTAGCCCAAAAGGCTGCCTCCGAGCCCATGAGGGCCTGAGGGGCTCAGCAAGGCATCTTATCCATTCACTTTTACCTTCTGGCTTGGCGGCCTGGACAACACTTGATTGTTACAGTTAGCCCGAGTACCCAGCAGCCCTGTGGCCCAGTGCCCTTCCAAGTCATTCCACCCAAGGGTGCTCAGGAGAGCAGAGCCTTGCACGGGGATGAGACAACTGGAGCCTGTGGGAAGCAGAGCCCACAGAGCCGCCAGGAACCAGCAATGTCTGTGCAAGTAGGGAGTGCTTTTTGCTTCAAGAAGTCGGTCTCCCTGGCCTCGGATTGTCTAGAGGTCTGTGCCTTATGCAAAAAGGAGATTTAAGCATTTTTTAACCCTGGGCCATGGGGACTAAGCTAAGCTTATTTCCAGACTTCAGCTGTCTGAAGCCGTAAAGTCAAAGGTCTTTGTTGCTCTGAGGAGTGGAAGATAGGACAGTGACGCTAGGAACTTCTTCCAGACCTTTGGAGAGGAGATGAGACCCCTCTCCAGGTGTGTGACGCATCAAAACGCTCTATGTCAGGGACCCGGCGGTCCCGCCAGGCAAGTTCTCACAAGACCGTGGTGCTGCACGGACATTAAAGAAATCCAAGGAACAGACTCTTCACAGCGAAGGTCTTTCCTCATTTTCTCAGATGTCAGAGATTGGAAAATGCTCGGCCCTTGCTGTCCGTGTACCTAACACTGTCATTCTCTAGAAGAAGCAGTCTGTCTGGCTCCAGATGGCAGGGAGCGGGAAGAGATCTCAGAGCACCTGACTCTGCGGCCTTTGTGGGAGGCCGGCCAAGGAGCACGGCTGCCGGCTTTACAGTGACTCCAAACATACTGACAAGATGCTGGAAAGAGAGACAAAATGGAGAAACCCTATAGGCCTCCTGACCGAAACCTAGGGGTTTACTCACTCCTGAGTGTGCAGTTTTTCACTCCCAGAGGGACTAGGCTGAAGGTCGGGGGGTGGGGGGGAAGGAGAGAGGGCAAGCAAGAGATGGAAGGAAGGAGGGAGAGAGAGAGAGAAAGGAGAGGGGGGAGAATGTGTTGTTCTGGAGTTTTCTAAAACAGCAAAGCGATGGCTGTCTGCTCAAGCGACATAGAACTGAATGTGGGAAGCTGCTTAGCATAACCAGCATTTTAAGAAACGTTCCTTGAGGTCTCACATCACTCTCTTCATTATCAATACAAGTTTCCTGAACAAATTATAGGGAAAGCACCTAGTAAACTCTAAGAATTTTATCTAAGGAACTAATTCTTTCGAAAAGGCGGAGGCGGTCCTGTGCTGTACGCCCTCGATGGGCCCCACAAATAGCCTCAGTGTGAGCAGCCCACTCTGAGACAGCGCATGCTCGTGGTCTGAAGAACAGAGTCAGGACCAAGCCATTTCTTGCTTGGTGGGCGCTCCCTTGGTGGCTTCCCTCAGCGAGCACTGGGCACTGAGTGTGCCCGGATTTCCTTACTTCCTCACCAGCTGTCCACCCCTACCTCCTCACGGAGCTGTCTGCAGCACAGGTCCGGGCAAGAGATGCTAAGGCAGAGAGAGGAAGATGCGAGGACCTTGGCCACTCTGCTTACCTCTGGAATCGACTTGACGAATCGGATCCCGTCATTGGCTCCTTTCACCTTGGCCAGGCAGGCGCAGAAGTAATCCCAGTAGTCCTTCCTGTTGCCCAGAAGGGTAGCCTTCTCCTTCTGATCAAACTGTGGAGACAAGAGGGACAGAGAGAGGAGGGCCAGATGCATGGCTGATCATCCCACCATTTAAATGATCAATAACAGCAACAGCTTCTTAGTCACCCTGTCCTGGATGAGGCCCTTTACAGGCGCCATTTTTATTGACCGGCAAAAGAGGGATGGTGTTTCAACCCCCAATTTACAGATGAGGAGACTGAGGCTGGGAAAGGTTAAGTAGCTGGCCCAGGGTCACACAGCTAGTGGGATTCAGGAGTAACAGCCCCCCAGAAAGACTTTCCCTTGAAGGACCTCTGTGCATAGAGCTGGGTGGAAGACCACCAAAGGGGCTGTTCACACAGGATGCGGACATTTGAGAAAAAGTCTCGAGGGCAACATGAAGACTGTCAACTTTATTTCAACTTAGGGAAATGAGTTCAACACATCTTACCCTGGCTATTTAAGTTTCAACACTATTCTAATATATATGTAATAAATCCAAATTAATGCCAGCTATCAGTCGTTTCAAATCCAAAACCAAAACGGGCGGACTGAAAACAAAAACGGTCCATAAATCATGTCCCAGTGGAAGATAGAAGCAGCTGAAAAGGGACTGAAATGTGAGTCTCTCAACACGTTGGGGTATTGCCTCCAGCAGGCGCTCATTCCCTAGCTGGGCTTTGCTGGGATATGACATTGCACACTTCGGTGTTCAAAAGGATAAAGGTGTGTCTTTCTATAACATAACATTTTATAGTGTTTTTTTTCTGGTTATGGAAGTTAAGATACATACATTGTTAGAAAAATCTGGATAAAACTAGAAAAGCAAAAAAAATCATAATGCCCAACACCCCCTCCCTAAGATAACTTCTATTAATATTTTGGTCCATTTCTATGATCCCAGGGTCCTGGGATCGAGTCCCACATCAGGCTCCCTGCTCGGTGGGAAGCCTGCTTCTCCCTCTCCCACTCCCCCTGCTTGTGTTCCTGCTCTCGCTCTCTCTCTCTCTGTCAAATAAATAAATAAAATCTTTAAAAAAAAAAAAAATTTTGGTCCATTTCCTTCCTGCCTCCTGTGATTGCCTGTGTTTTTTCACATCTGCAGAGCTCTCTAGATCCGTGCTTCAAGTAAGCAGACATCAGCATTACACTGTGAGCATGTTCAGACAAAACTCCTGGGCTGACCTCAGAGATCCTGATTCAGCAAGTCAGGTGGGCACAGAGAATACATTTCTCACCTGCTCCCCGGTGATGCTGATGCTGCTGCTCTGTGGACCCCACCATTCAGAGCAGCAAGGCTCCAAAATGGGAGCTTCTAGATAATCTTCAGAGAGTCCACACACTCCTAGAGAGTGGGTGACTGGGTGTGTACACATAACAGGCATGTCTGTTTGGGGAGAGATCCCACAACTTTCACCAGACTCTCAAAGGCGGATGCGACTGCCCCAAAGTTAAGATCTCTGCTAGTCAATGACCCTGTGACCTGCCTTAAGATGATCTAAATCTCTAAAGAATGTTCTTGATGCCCACAATCATCCTAAGGGGCAACATTCCGATGCTCCAGAGGCTCGCACTTGGGAGGCTCAAGCTCCAAGAGACCCGGGGCTGTCAGACCTTCAGTCTAACCAGGAGGGCTTACTGGCTCCCCACAGCTGTCTGAACCACATCCTGAATGCTGATGAGTCACTCGAGAGGGAAACAAGAGAACAGAGCAGAAATCAACGCAGTACAGGAGTCACTTACTTGGAGGAGATACTCAAGTTTATAAGAAAACTTATGCAGGCTGGTGCTGTCATCTGTAATGGGCTCCCCTGCTTCCTTAAATTCTTTGCTTAGCTCTGTCACAGCATCTTTAAGACAACAAACGGGAACACGTAACTGGCCTCAGAGAGAGAAGCAGAATAACCCCGGGAAGCACGAGAAGTAAGTGGTCAGTGATGGCGGAGCACCTGGGAAGCAGAAAGTGGGATGTAACCCTAGAAGGAGGGAATGCTGAGTCTGAAGGTGCTCAGGGATCCAGAGAGCCCACAAGTACTCTACCACTGTTCCCTGACTGGGCACATTTCTTGGTCCTCCCTGTAGGCCCACCTTGCAGGCCTTGTAATATGCATGCAGGATTTGGTCAATGAAGGTTTGGTACGTGCATGAATCACTCAGCAGGCCCCTCATACTGACTTCCAGAAAGCTTTATCCTTCCTTCTGGCCCTGTGTCTTGTTGTTCCTCACTATAACCCTACTGCTCAGTACAGGCTAAGTCCCGGCTTCAAGAAGACCCAGAATGTGCAAATAAGAGTAACGAGAACAACCCCAAGAATGACAACAATGAATCTGCTTCTGTGAGCTGAGTGCCCATCAGGGGCCAGGCCTTTGCATGTCTTTCTCATTTAATACAGCACTGTGAGGGGGGCATGGTTTTATTTCCACAAATCCAACAAGCAACTGGTTTTAAGAGGATTCCAATTTCAGAACGGTTAAAATGTGGGGGGAAGAAAAGTACAAGTGGAGAATGACGAAGGCTGATATCATCATCCCTCTTTGGCAGATAAGGAACTCCGGGAGAGGTCAGAGCACTTGGCCAGAGACCACGGGTTGCAAACGGCAGAGCTGGAATGAGAAGCCTGTTTTCTCCACGGCTTTCTGACTCTGGAGCCTGCCTCTCCACTTCTAAGACAATCGACCTCCCTGTGCAGAAAAGAGGGAAAACCACCTTTATTCTCACTTACAGCCTCTGCTGTGGCACAGAGGGACGGCAAGAAGCTGGGTTTGGTGTAGATACTGGGAAGCATGCTCCCGGTCGAGATGGTTGGGGCACGATGCACAAAACCATCTTGCTCTGTGATGGCTCGTAAGGAAGAGGCGTCCCCAGCCCCCGCTTTCTAGAACCATGGCTGGAAAGCAGACCTGCCCAGCACCGAAGCTGAGCCTGAGCTGCTAAAATTTCATCGACACTGACCCCTCGGGCAGAGGTCAGCAAAAGGCAAAGACAGGCTCTTGGGACTGATTCTTAGACCAAATGACTGCTACCCAGTGGCACTGGCATCCTCTAGAAGTGTTTGCTGCGGCTGGCATCGAGAGAGCCAGGGGGCGGGGGGCGGGCAGGACCAGGGAAGACGCACAGCCTTCCTCCCCCACCCTCAGGTGGGGTTAATGCTCACAACCTGATCTGGGAACTCCTGAAATTCTGAAAGGAGGAGCCTTGCGTATGGAATAGGAAGTGTTCAGCTCTAATCTCTGCTAATCCAAGTGCATTACTTATGAATAATCTTAGTTTTCTGTGAATTATACTTTTGCCTCTGCCAACAATCTTGAGAAGTGGGTGTCATCATCAAGCTGATCTAGCATGTGAAAGGAGCAAGAGGACAGGACCTTGGAAAGGTGATGGGACTTGTCCAACTTCTTCTAGGGTGAAGAGGCGGAGCCAGGAGCTGACCCCAAGGCCCTCGTCACTGCTGTCACCAGGAGGATGAGTGGGCTGCCCTGCAGAGGCACGAAGGCTACATGCTGCCCAAGGACACCTCAGTTAGGGATGCACCGTTCCTATGCTCCATGCCAGAGATTTCGTGTGTGCCGACGAGGACAGTTACCAACAGATGCAAGGGAAGAGTCTTGAGAAAGCAGTGTGTCAAAGCGCTCAGCGGGCTGGGTGAGGGACACTGAGACGGCCTTGGGATGTCGGGGACGATGAGACCAGCCAGGATGTGGGGTGAAAAGGGCTCCTGAACAATGCCAATGCTTGTCTTCCTCCCTGGATCAGGAGCACTAGCAGGGGGGTCCTCTCTTCCTCTCTCTTCCCTCCCAGTAAAGACATCTGGGTCCCAAAGTCATCCCAGAAAACCAGAGACTGACACGCAGGAAAAAGGGCCTACTTTGTGGAGAGACTTCTCAAGGCCAGTGGTGAACTCAGATTTGCAGAGATTGTCATTTTACTTTCTCTGCTTCTGTGTGTGTGCGCACATGTGTGTAGGCTTAAGAAAAAAACCCAGCTAATATTTTAGCTGGAAGTAGGCTGGTGTGGTTGAGTGTAGACTCTGGCACCTGGTGTGTGTGCAAACCCAGGCTCTGCCTGACTGGATGTGTGACCTTAGGCAAGTCACTTAACCTCTCTGTGCCTGTCTCTGCATCTGCAGAATTGGGGTAATAGTTCCTACCTCACAGACCAAATGTGAGGACTCCATGAGTCATTATCCATAAGGCATGTGTAGGACAGTGCCTGGTAAATGTGAAATGCCATATGATTATTAGCTATTCAAGGCCCCAAATGCTATATAAATGGGTAGAGAAGCCTGAGAGTGACTTTTATCTTAGCGCCTTTTGATGTGCAGAATGAGAAGCATACAGTGGCCACCACTTGCCCAGTGGCCCTGGGTGTGACAGACTGCAGTTGGTCATCACTGGGCCTGAGCAGGTAGGAACCTGGACCTTCAGTCTGTCGGGAGAGCATCACTGTAATCCTTGCGACAAGCAGGAAGTGGTCAGCTTCAGACCGTGTGGTAGCCAATGTGCTAGCCAGTGATTTGCAGGGGGGTGGGAAACTTGCCAGAATTCTGACCCCTGGGATATCACCTAGAAGGGTGAACTCGGGCCCTGGACTCTCCTCCTGATTCTACTCCACTTCTCGTGTACCTCCCCTCCCCTGCCCTTCCCCAGGGAGATGAGAGTTACGAGTCTCAGTGGGTTTGCTGAGCTCAGGGAAGTCTGGGAGGCAGCAGGCCCAGAACTACAGTGCGTCATAGGAGGTAGGCTGTCCGCCTGCCAGGACTAGGGAGGACAGCAAAACAAGAAAGGCGGGTGCCTGGTCATCCTGCTCAAAGGGAAGGAGAACATGCCTCCCCAAGTGAGCCAACTCCATTAGAGCCTGAAGGCTCATGATTCAGCCAGAGACTTAACAGGTGGCTTGAAAACATGCATACACACACACATACTGAAAGCAGAGCCAGACCCAGAAAAGGGTAGTGGATTTTGTTCACAAACTGACTTCACAGTACCCTAAGAGGAGAGCCAGGCCAGCTCTCCCAGCCTGACCTGGGGTGGACACCCGGGCCCCAAACACTTCCACACGCCGTGTCCCCAGGGCTCCCATTACTCCCCGCGTGACAAGCATGAGAGGGCGACAGCAGGAGCACAGCCCCAGCTCCCCCCCGAGCCGAGCCCCACGTGCCTCCCCCTCCCCCAACAGACGCACCTTGCAAATCGCGGATGATTCTCTGCAGCTGGCTCTCTGCCATGGGGGAAGCCATGGCGACTGGCTGCAGGCCGCCTCTCTCGGCTGTGCGCCTCCTGCCTGGGTCCGGTCAGCAGAGGTCAGACTTCATGGCAGCACCTGCACGAGGGGAGAGGGAGGCCGTGGAGGAAGCAGTCACAGACGCACCGTGAAGACAGCGGGAGAGGAGCGCTGCCCTGGGCACAAGGTCGCCCCATCTGGGCATCTTCCCTCCACGGGCAGGGCTTGACCTTCCGCGGGGGCCTTGCTCGGTGGGCATTTCTCTGGCTGGCTTCTGACGTGCCTATATTTAGACACAATGACCTGGGCTGGGGCTTAAAAAGCAGCAAGTTCAACCGAACAGCATGACCCATTCCTTCTGAGCTTCTCTCTTCTTCTACCCTCTTGGGCAGGATGGCTTCACTCTCCTTCTACCTTTAGAAATGCCTCCCGGGGGCTCCCCTCATCCCCGTTCACCAAGGCCAGAACCAGCCCAACCCAACCCACACGCCACACTCAGAGGGCCCGCTGAGCCGACGGATGCTGGCCACCACCAGACCCGTCTCCCCCACGCCTGGCCCCATGTCCTCCCCCAGCTTGCTTCCTCCGAGGAAGGTCAGTAACCTCTGGCCGGGTGGCGGGGGAGGCGGGAGGCTGAGGACCCTTGAGGCTTCGGGATCAAGGAAAGCCAGCCTTGCCTGGTGGGGGAAGCAGCTCCCTCGTGGGGGCTCAGCAGCTCCAGCTGCCCAAAGTCCAGCTCAGCCTGGCTGTGCAGACACCGCCTGGCCTGCACTGGGGGCTGGCGCAGCCCTCAGGTCCAGTCTAGGGACACATCTCTATTTTAAGCTTGGTTACGGTCCTCTTGTAGCTGGTGGGTCCTTGAATTACCAGCCATGCTCGGGCAGCTGCTGAAGTGATCTAAGGACACAGTAGTGGCTGAAGACCAATGGAGGTGAGGAGACATGAGTGGCAGTGGGAAGAAGTCTGGATATGTACTGGGACGCTCTTGTGTCCCTCCTTTAGAATCTCCAATTCTTTCCTCAGATGTCCACTGCGAGGTTGCGCAATGCTTGCTGGCAAAAGCCGACAGGAAGACTAAGGTGGCCATTGGGGAGCCACCACTAAATGAGGGCTTACTGTGTGCCGGGTGCTGGGCCCTGTTAGGTGCTTGA
The DNA here is from genome assembly GCF_054177405.1 of Leptonychotes weddellii. Taxonomy (NCBI): domain Eukaryota; kingdom Metazoa; phylum Chordata; class Mammalia; order Carnivora; family Phocidae; genus Leptonychotes; species Leptonychotes weddellii. Next base: position 12,870,667 of record NC_138369.1, read on the forward strand.
CACATGTGATCATTTTAATCTCACAATCACCCTAGTGCGGTAGATAAAGTGCAAAGGAGAACCTGCTGTTCTAGAAGTCCCGTGACTTGTCTAAGGCCATGGGCCAGTAAGGAGTAGAATAGTGGTTTGCACCCTGGTCAGTCTGATCCAAACTCTGTGGATCCATAGCTGAGCTGTCGTCACTATTGCAAATGACCAACCACTTCCCCTGGCTTCTAGGAACCGCCCCCTCCAGCGTCTCCCAAATAATGTGCCGCCACCCCAAGTGTTTCTAACATGTGCTGGCCCTCACTTTCTCACAGCCATATTACCCTTCCTGCTCCAAGTGTCCACAGGAGAGAAGACTCTGGGATAGAAATGGTCCCAGGTTTCAAGTTCCTCCAAATATTTACAAAAGCATTCCAGCATGGGCCAGAAGTGAGAAGGGCCTGTCACTGGGCGGATATGCCAAGGCCTATTTTTAACTAACAAAACCAGCACAGCAATGACTCGGTGCAAACAAGGCCCAAAGAGGGCTTCTCTGGCTTAGGGGGAATGACAGGCACACACCGATACCACACTCCCAGTAATTCCTGACATGGAGTCCAAGAGATGCAGGGGATCCACAGAGAGCCCTCCAAAGGCCCCTCACAAGGGACAGCACCCTGCCCATCACAGGCACCAAACCGACGGTGGGAGTGGTTTTCGAGAAGCCAGCCCACCCATCCCTGGGCGTCTCTCCAGGTCACCTGCTAAGCACAGAGCCTAAGTGGGGACCAGCCAGGGCTCTACAGAGACATCTGCAGGGGCTCTGCGGCCCCGGAGGACACTCTGCCCCTTCTGGAGAGGTAGAGGGTCCTCGCTGTCAATGCACAGCTGTCCCAGAACCACACTGTCAAGTGCCTACTATGTGCAGGCTGGGGACACAGAGGCACGCAAGGCACGGTTCAGCCCTGGAGGAGCTGAGCTGTGCGCCAAGGAGAGATATCTGGACACGGTAGGAGAGGTCCATACAGAGATGAATAAAAAGTGATGGGTACTCAGCCACGAAAAGGGCTGAGCCGCAGATACATGCAAGAAATGCTTTCTGCAGAGTGAAAACAGCCAGCCTGAAAGGCTATATACTTGATGATTCCATTTGCAGGCTATTCTTTTTTTTTTTTTTTAATTATTTATTTGACAGAGAGAGAGGGAGAGAGCACAAGCGGGGGAGAGGTAGGAAGAGGGAGAGGGAGAAGCAGGCTCCCCGCTGAGCAGGGAGCCCCACATGGGGCTCGACCCCAGGACCTCAGGATCATGACCGGAGCCGAAGGCAGACGCTCAATCGACTGAGCCATCCGGGCGCCCCAATTTGCAGGCTATTCTTGCAAAGGCAAGACGTGGGAAGAGAGATCCCCTGGGTAGTTGCCAGGGCCTGGGGGTGAAGGCGAGGGCTTGACTCTGAGAGTCTCCAGAAATTGGGAGAGGCAGTTCCATTCTGTGCCTTGCTTATGGTGGTGGTTACGTGACCGTATGTGTTTGCTAAACATGTATTTGTCAAAACTCACAGATCGTGAATGGGGCCTCAACAAAAAAGGCAGCCCTTTGATGAATTTGGGAAGATGCCCTGGGACCTAAGGAAGGGAAAATTAATGCTGCCTGGGGGAGGGAGAGGGTGAGAGACGGTGGCAATGGAGCTGGGCCAGGCCTGCAAAGTGAGGGTGAAGTCTCTGAAGAGACCCAAGGAGGAAACGGCACCAGGATGGGGGCTCAGGGAGCAAGCCCAGAGAAGCTTCTCTCCCCGACTTCTCTCATTTGACTATGGTCAGTGGAGGGCCTTGTCGTTCCTGGGAGAAATAAACTGAGAGGAAGACGACCCATACCCCCCAAGTCCTCAAGAGCAGCTCCCCCCCGCCCCCGGGCCGTGTGCACGCTTCAGACTAGGGTGAGACCCGCACAGTGGACGAGGGCAGAGAGTGACCCCAACTACAGGGTCTGAGTTGCCTCACCCGGGCTCCGGCTGGGCCCACGCACCAACAGTGGAAACCAGCCCTCTCTGAGGCCTGGCCAGTTGGAAAACGAGGTCTGCAGACCAAAGCGGTGTCCTGGCATGACAGGCCTCAACAGGCAGAAATGGGCTCAAGATTCGCCGGCCCCTCTGGGGAAGCTGTGGCCGCATGCGTGCGGGAGGCCTCCTCCACCTGACCCTCAGAGCGCGCTCCGCTGATGCCAAGTTCCCAGGTCACGGGGTAAGCTGGGCCCAGCTGCCGATGACACAAGCTGGTTTTCCAAAAAGCCTGAGTCACCACCCAGACAGGTAATGCGCCCCAGGAAACTGGCTGCTGGGGCTGCAGGTCCCGGTGGGCTTCCCCACGGCGGATACGGGTCCCACCTCACAGGGTTTCACGAAGTTAATCGGAGCCTCCTTGGAAGATCATGGCTACCATCGGGATGCTACTTTCCTGGGCGTGGGAAGGATGGCTCTTAGCATTTTGCCCCCCTCTTCCCTGGTCTGAGGTCATTATTAACCACTGGAAGGCACAGAACGAGGCACCATGTCTCCCACACTGTGGTCCACTTCCTTGTGTCTGGAGATAAACTTGCCCTTTGGTTGAGGGATGAGAGACTTTTTATTCACAATGCTCCTGACACCAACATTGGCTTTTTTCCACACCAATAACCAGTTCTGACACCAACTACCTGGAGTTCGTGCAGACAGACCCCACAGGTCAAGGGCTCTGTCCACAAGACTGCTCTGGCTTCACACGCTGGTCACAAGTCCCAGGCTGCTTGTCCTTCTGACCAACTGGCTATAAATTGGGGGTCCCCACGATCCCCCCCTCAGGTTCGATAATTTGTTAGAACAGCTCACAAAACTCGGAGAAACACGACTATGAGCAGTTTACTTTAAAGGATACAATTTGGGAACAGCCAAGGGGAAGAGATGCAGAGCTTGGGGAGGGAGGGGTTGGTTTGAGGTGTGTGGGGCTTCCATGCCCTCAGGGTTCCCCACCCTCCAGCACCTCAGCTGTTCACTGACCCAGAAGTTCTCAGAACCCCATCACTTAGGAGTTTTAATGGAGGCTTCATTACAGAGACACGGCTGATTAAACACTGGCCGTTGGAGATTAACTCCATCTTCAGCCCCTCTCCGCTCCCAGAGGCCTGGGGTGGGGCTGAAAGGTCCAAATCTCTAATCACATGGTTGGTTCCTCCGGCAACCAGCCCCATCCCAAAGCTATCCAGGGGCCCACAGAGTCACCATATTAGCATAAACTCAGGTGTGGTTAAAAGAGGCTTGTTATGAATAACAAAAGACACTCCCATTACTCAGGAAATTCCTAGGGTTCCAGAAGCTCTGTGGCTGGAACCTGAGGCAAACACCAAATATCTATTTCTTATTGTATCACAGAGATCACAGACTTCAGGCATGAAGCTGCCTGATTCTGACAACGCATTAGCAAACGGCTCTCGTAACTCAGGAGACAGAGCTTCTAACCACACCGTCTTGGCCACCCACAGCTGCTTCAGCACCAGGGGAATGACTCCAGGACTCCCACACCTCCCAAGACCCCCAAAGCGCAAATCACCTCCATGAACCCAGGGTCCTTGCTGCAGGACCTGTAAAAACCTCCATCGCGTGTCTCTGGCAAGCTCTTTCAAATACCAGAGACATTCATTTCATAAAATTTCATAACATTTATAAAAAGAACATTGAATCCTCTTGTCAACGACTCAGAATTATGTTTAAGCTTATCCAGCACGTCTAAAAGCATCCGATATTCTGATAGAGTGCAAAAGGGGCTAAATGCATTTTTTAAAAACTCTTATTTATGACCTGGGCCTATTGCCTGAGTTCCTAGTCATAGCTTCGGTATTATTTTAGAGGTAAAGAACCTTCCCCAAACTCCAAATTCCTCCTATACCTGCCCAGATGCCCTAACAATAGAGAGAGCAGTTTAGTCCCAAATTAAGATACAAAAACACCAACTGACTCGTGTAAACTTATTTACACTCTGGTGCTAATGACTCAGATTCATAATGTTGCCCAGAAATCGGCTTTGGCAGGAGCAGCACAGCATCTGACTAGTCACATTAAGGAAAGAAGGGTCCGAAGGGGAGGAGGAGGTTTGGGGCGTGGAAGACAACCTTGCCCTGTCTTCAGAATTTGTGGTACTTGCTCCTAACCCAATAGCTGAGAAGGGCCCCGGAGAGGCCCACAAAGTTGGGCTCCTCCCCCACTCCTGGTGAATTCCACCCAGACAGAGAAAGAATGTGAACAAGGGCGGTTCAGATCAGCCAAAGGCAGAAAGCCTTTCTGGAAGAGTCCACTGCCTTGGCCTGGTTCAGCACACCCAACAGCATCTAACTAGTTGCCACCTCTGGAGAGGGGGAGCACTTGGCTGGTACCTGCAGCTCTGAGGCCCGGCGGTCCTGCTGGCTCAGCCCTGGAGCGGTCGCTAGGCAGGCTGCCCTCAAGCAGAGCCTCAAGAGGGTGCCGAGGAGAGTGCTCAGGAGTCTGTCAGAGCCCAGCTCAGAGGCAGACACGTCAACAGAGGCTCATGAGGCGACCCAACCCCTCAGACCTAATTAAAGTGTTGATCAACTGCATGCCTGGGTCATCTTTCCCACACACTCCTTCTTGCTTGCGATCTTTCGTAAAGGGAGTGGAGACTTGAGCCTTTGCCATCACTTCTTGAACCTTCTCTTGGCCTTGGCCCTCCCACCAACGATTCCAGGCTTCTCGGTCACTGCCCCTGGAACACACAGAGAACTGGTTCCAGTTCCAGCCCACTGGCCCACAAAGGCAGGGTCGAGAGACCTGTGGATGGGAAGTGTTGCCTCTGGGGGTCTGGGGGAAGCTGTCTTTTTTTAGGAAGGGGGGCAGCTGCTCTGAAAGGAGCCACACAACCATACCTGAGGTCTTGCCACTGGAAAGCCCAGAGAAACTATGAGTGCATATGTGGAACTCTGGGCAGTCTTCAGAACAGTTGCTTGAACACTTGAGAGCTCAGCTGGAGCACCTATTTCTTCCTAGCCCCCACACAGCACAAACCCCACCCGGATGGAGAAAATTGCAGAGCTCTGGAACCATATGCTCGGGCGACTCTCCTGACCTGAGTATCAAGGGGGTCAGTCCAGCCAGGGACGAATTACGAACTGAAACTCTGATAGAATGTGCTTTAGCACTAAACACAGCCTTGAGGAAGACCACGTGTAACCCGTATGTGTTAAGAGACTGCCAGCCGGGCAAGAAGGATTTGCTGGGCCCCACTAGTAAGATGCAGGCCTGACCCAGGAGCTGGGCTACAGCCGTGAGCAAGGCCGGTGGGCCCTGCCCTTCATGGAACCCACACTCCAGAGGGGAGGACAGCATACACCCTACTAAGCTTAGAGACAAATAAGAGATCACTTAAGGCCTCAGAAGGGCTTGGATGAAAAGGAGGTGAGCACAGAAGGCAACCAGATTCTACTCTGCTCATGATTCTAAGCCCCCACTGCCTTTCTTCCACATTTGTGGTCATTTGCCAGTATGGTAATTTCTCGTTTAACCTGTTCTTCCCACCTGTCTGTAAGCTCCATTGCTATGCACCATTTCCCCAGCACCTAGCACACTTCTGATCCGTGGAGAGCCCGCGATAAATTACTTGTTGAAGGAATGAATCAGTCAGACAAAACCAACCCCAAGACTCTTGCTCCACAAACCAAACTAAATTTTAGGCATAGAAATGTACCAACATGTAAATAATGCTAATCATCCTTCCATGGTAGGAAACATGGGTAAATTTTCAAAAAATTTGATTTCTCTGATTTTTCATCTTTCCTTTACTGGACACAAATTACTTTTATGTTGACTAAAATAATGCATTAAAAAATCACGTTGTAATTACAGATGTTAATACCGTCATTATTGTGGAAATTCTACGGAATTATTATCCCAAGAAGGAATGGAATAATGTAACTTAGGGACTGGATGGATTAAGCATGTCTACGGGCAAAAGTGTGCCCACAGCTCCGGCCTGAGACAGACTTACCCAGAAGCCTCCTTCACCCTATCCGGACAAGGGTAACCACGGCCGCTCTGGCCACCTCCCCCACTCACCCAACCCTCCCAAAGCCCTTCCCTGTCTGCATCCCTGGGACTTTGGATCTGGAACATCAACCAGGAACACTCCCAGGGTGGGGGAGGTATTGATGGGTCTGAGCTCCCCTGTGCTCCTTGGGTGACAAGAGCAGCATCCGGGTGCAGACGGCAGGGGGTGGGGCTAAGCTGGCAGACAGGAAGGGCGCGAGCAAGACCCAGGATGGCTCTGAAGCTGGAGTTTGGCAATGGGCAAGAAAACTGTCCTCTCTTTTACCAACTGTAGCTGAGGCTTGCCAATTTGCACCCTATTCAGATTTTGGAATCCGACTAGTCATGTGAAATTTCCATTCCCTAGCATGCAATGGGTAATGCAATAAAGATAGTGCCATGATTGGGTGAGACTGCTATATTCAGCTCACCAAACTCTTTTCAAGGCAATTTAAGCAAATCTGTCTATCTTGGGGAAGTTGTTTGACCTTTTTTCCCTGTGTTTTTGTTTTGGTTTTTCCCCCACGTGCAATGTGGGGAGGTTACCCTTTATCTTCCTTAAGGAAGAGGCGGGGAAGGAGAGGAGCAGACATTCCCAGTGGCTAACTTCCCTGGAGGCTTCTAAGTGCCCCCTCCCTGCTCTTGACCAAGGCTCCAGGAGCCCTGGAAGCAGCCCATGGGGCTACAGGTTCAGCTCAAGGAAATTCCTTCTGGCTCCTAGTGAAACCACCACCCCTGGTTCAGCTGTCCAGCCCACCCTGAACCTCCCCTGGCATCCTCCTCTTGGCCTAGCCGCAACCCCCCCAGCCCCCACCGCATACTTATGGCTTGTTTGGATTGTTTTTGTACCTCAGGTTTTTCTTCTGGATTCCACAGGCTCCCCTAACTCGGTTTTTTGCCCCAGGCCAAAGATGCAGTACCCCAGGCTCCTGAGGTGGTCAGCCAGACCAGCCCCAGGGCCCCAGAACCAGCTGCAGGAACCAGGGCCCCAGACCAGACCACAGAGTCCCCTCAGAACCACGCTGATGTACACATCCTCATCCCTGCAAACAGGATCTGGCCAAACTAGAAACAGGTGCTTGGTGTCTTTCAAATGCCACAAAGGCCTTTGTGAACAGGGAGGACCATTGGTGGTCACAAAAACCATCAGGCTGACTGGCTCCAACATGTGGAAGCGGGGAAAACACCTCCTGCCCCACTGAGCACGCTCTACCATCCTCATCTCGTAAAAGCCATGAACCCATGTGCTCTGAGGCCGAAGCTCATATTATAGGTCAGTCCAGTGACAAACAGTATGTCTAAAAGCAGCAAAAGGCTAAAGACAGACCCATGGAAACATTTCAATATCCACCCTACTGATTTATTTACTTGTTCAAACAGAGACTCTCATACCAATCAAAAGCTTTAAAAATAAAAACGAACGAACAAACAAAAACTCCAAAAAACTGGCACTGAGATCACAAGTAGAAAATATTGTTCATTTTTGGAGCGACACAGTGACATTCCGCACTAGGTGAGCAGATGCGGACAAGGCCAAACACCACTCATCTCTGCTCACCGGCGGCATCTGGCTGGTTACAAGGCACCGTTAATGCCCCTGACCTGCTGTGTGTCCTGGGGCTGCTCCAGTGAATGTGGCCCCAAACTCTGAGTTCCTATCAGTGATTTTCACCACGAGACCACAGCTAGGCAATATGCTTCCTCTGCCTCGTGTTTAAAGACATTCCAGTCTTGACTCACCAAAGTCATCCTTGGAATCACCAGAAAATACAGGCTCCCCATCAGCCAAACCTCTCCCCTAAAGGGAAGAGAGGGACTGCCATTTCTCGGGTGCCTATTACGCGTTCTGGAGGCAGCAGCCCACAGCCTCGGTGACTGATACAGGTCAATGTCACCAGCTACTCTGATCTTGTCTGTTTGGGGTGGTTCCTCTGATCACAAACATCTGTGGGGGCCATCTTCCCCTAAAAGGACCAGGCTAAAAGCATGGTTCCTGAATCCTTGCTATTGCCCCCGAACCAGCCACAAGGAGCAAGAACCGTCCAAGGAGTAGCTAGAGGATCGACTCTAAAGCAACTACAAAAATAATCAAAGTCGAATACGACTTGTGGACTCTAATAGGTGGGCACATGTTCACTACACAATTCTTGCAATGATTATGTGCTCCTAATAAAATACTGAAAACAATTTAAAAGCTAAATGAAGCACTACACAAAGATGAACACTTTTAATAGAAGCAGGAAATCTGTTTCCTAAAGCAAGAGCCGTTTCAGATCCTTGTAATCACAGAAGGCCACGTCCCTTCACTGAAACAATTAGTTCTGATTTCCAGGATGATCACAACGATGGCCCACAACTGGACAGGGCATTCAGTAATTGATGAAGAGCGGCTGTCACAGAAGGGAGGGTCGAGTGGAACCCACTCAACACGGGCCCACCTGCGAAGGTGGGAGCCACAGAAAGCATTAAACCTCAGCCAGATGGCTCTTTCCCGGCACCAACAAGCAGGGGAAGCCGCATTAGGCAGATGGCAAGCGAGTAAAGCTTTCTACACAGACCACAGGGCTTGCAGGCGCAGGAGGGCAGTGAGCAGATTACAGCCTGATCCTCTGCCCTCAAAGAGCCCCTGACCCATTTCTCTGTGGGAAAGGAAACTGCCCGCAGTAAGGGCAGTAAGACAAGCAGAGGGGCAGAGACCGCTGCCAACACAAAGCAGTTTCTGTAAGTGTTCTATTTTTCTCTAGAGGGGGCAGCCAATGGGAGCTGTGAGGAGTGATAAGAGGCATCAGAGGACACATGTGCATTAACAGGGAACCACGTGGTTAATGTGTCAACCGAACACACTTTCCTTACACAAAAATAAAATAAAACCCAGCCCTCCCCCTACAACAACCCCCACCCTAGGTTCTGGATAGCACGGACTCTTATCTAGCCCAAGACCCAGGCGGCCACACCACAAGCCCAAAACCACAGGTGTTTCAGGAAAGATCATTGGGGGGCTATCTCGAGATCCTGCACGTGAACACGAGGTAAGGAGAATGGACCACGGCCTGAAGATGGCCCGGGATGAACGAATTGTCCCCTTATGGGTGGAAGGGCGAAATGAAAAGGTCTGCGCTGTCCCGGCCCAGCTAAGCCAGGAACTTCGCTTTTTAAGGTCAGCAGCCTCCCGGACAATGCAAGCAGAAACTCTGGGGACCTGTCTTCCTGTGCCTAAAGGATCCAAGGCTTGTTCTGAGACTCCCATATGGTGGGCTCCTTGCCGGCCCCTCGGCATCGGAGGTCCTGGAACTGGTGTTTGGGGGTCTTTCTAACTGACCACCGGAGGCAGCCTGGGTTCCAGGTTAGTTTCAGCCCCGGCCCGAGGTGCCTCCCAGACCCGCTGGATAAGGGCAAGGTCTCGGCGGGGTCTGGGGGAGACCCGGGATGGGCGGGGACGGTGAGGGCAACAGGTGAGAAGCCGCGCCCGGAGGGAAGTTCTCAGCTCCGAGGCCGACAGCGGCCCAGGCTCCCCCAAGGTCCGGCCGGCCCCCCGCGGCACTTACGCGCTCGTGGGTCCACCGCTGGGCAGAAGCGAAACTTTCTGGGGCCCAGCGGAAGAGTGCGGTAGCGCGGCGTGGCCCGCCATGATACGCAGAGCCGCAGCAGGCGGGCGCGGACTACAACTCCCGTCATGCTCCGCAAGGGCCGATGCCTACAAGTCCCGTCGGACCCCACAGCACCGGGGTTCCGATTACGACTCCTGGTTCGCTCCCTGCATCTCCCACTGGCGCCGCGGTGCCACCGGCCCTAGCTTAAGCCTTGCGGTCGCCGCGGACTCGTGTGTCCGCAGATTATCTATGTGGCACCTTGAAAGCAGTGTTGTCCCCGTGCGGCTTTTGGGAACTTGAAACGCGGCTAGTTCGAGTTGAATCGTACATGGGCTGTAAGTGCAGAAATACACCTGACTTCCAAAGACTTCGTATGAAAAACATAATATGAAATAGCTTATTTACTACTTTTATACGGAATACATGTTGAAACGATAATATTTTTGATACGTTGGGCAGGCTAAATGAAAAGCACTATGTATTGCTGGGCTTCCCATCTTTTGATCCCCTCACTTCTTAACACCGGGACCTACTGGAATTCAGTGCTCAAAAAGTAAATGTTAATGAATAAACTACCATCCCTGACTTCTGCCCCACTCTCGGCCCGATTTCTATTTATAAGTTCTATTTTCTATTTATAAGTTGCAAGGTATTCTGAGGATGGACTCGAGAACAAAACCTGTTCATTCATGACGTCTGCTATGGACACAAGACAGAGGAGCATCCAGACGCGGTGTACTTCAGCCTGTGACTGAAGCCTGGGCTCTTGTCATTCCTTAGCTCTGGCTGCACCATCCTTTACTGTCTGCCCTTGTTCCCACCATTCAATCTAGAAATAGCTTTCAATCTCACAGGATTTAGCTGGCGGTGTCCAGTCAGGTGCCATGGCCCCAACATTGCCTGGATGGGATCATACAGGAAAGGAAATAGATTTCCTAGTTAAGGTTAGGCTATGGCATGTCATTAGTGCTCTTTTATAAATTAATTAGGTATAGATAAATCAGTGGTTAGATGGATGGACTAGCCAATTTGTGAGGGTGGCAGGGAAGTGACTTCCCTTCTTGTTAAAAACTATGAAAGGAAGAGGAAAGAGGGGGAGGATGGCAAAGGGAAAGTCATTGTTTCAACCACAGTCTGAAAGGTTTTGTGACATATTATGGATGGGAGAGATTTTAATGTCAGATTTTAGTGCCATTTTCTCGGGACTGTGACCTCACAGCCTCGGGACTGTAACTCCACGTGATTGGGGCTGTGACCCCACATGTTCAGAGACGTGGCGCCAGTGAATAGGTCATGACCCCACGTGCCAGAGGACTTGACCCCATGTCCTTGAGGCCATGTCCCCACTTGATCAGGACTGTGAGCTCACATCCTCGGGGCGGTGACACCATGTTCAGGTCCATGACCCCATGTCCTCTGAGTAGTGACCCCTTGGGCCAGGGCCTGTGACCCCACATCCTCGGAGCTGTGACCTCTTGCCTCAGGCAGTGACCCCACGTGATTGGGGCTATGAATGTTGGAATGTGACCCCTCTGAGCCCTGATGCCCTCCTTGGTCTAAGTGGGAAACAGAAACCTCACAAGGTGGTTATGAGATGTAAAAATGGGGCCCGGCACAGAGCAGATCTCAATAAAAGTCTGTTTCCAATCTCCTGTGTGTGTCTTCAGTCAGATGCAATCTTCTGTGTGGGCAGGGTAGACACTGAAGCCTCACGAGGGGCTCTGAGATGCACGAGAATTCCCTGCATACCCACGGAGTTTGGTGCCCTATATTAGCCTGCTCATGCTGCCGAACAAAGTCCCACAGACTAGGTGGCTTAAACAGGTCTCCAGGGCAGAAGTCTATGATCAGGGTGTCTGCAGGGTTGACTCCTTCTGAGGCTGTGAGGGAGCACCTGTTCCATGCCTCTCCTAACTTCTAGTGGTTGCTGGCAATCTTTGGTGTTCTCGACTTATGATAGTATAACTCCGGTCTTCACATGGCATTCTCCCTTTGTCCCGGTCTGTGTCCAAATGTCCTCTTTTTATAGGGACACCAGTCTTATTGGATTATGGGCCTGTCCTCACCTATATGACCTCATTTTACGTAATTACGTATGCAGTAACCATCTTTACAGAGAAGGTCACATTCAGAGGTACTGAGAATTAGGTCTTAAACATAAGAATTTGGTGGGGAGTAGGAGGAGGACACAGTTCAACCCATACGTGCCAGAAACTATAGGTTTGTTCCCCTAAAGAACCTCATGGAAATGCAACTCATGAAATTATAAACCCATACACTTCATTTTTTTAATCACAGGAAGGGATCTTAGAGATAACTGAGTTTAAACCTCTCCAGTTACGCTGAGTAAATAAGGAGGGGAAGTGGTTTGCTAAAGATCCAGCCAGAAAGGTGAATGTGACTTCCTATAAAGACCAATATTTGTGGGTTTCCTCTAATTTTCAAATAAACAGAAGATACTTTGAAAAATTAGTAATGTTCAGTGTTGTTTTTTTTTAAACTCACATTATCCTTACTATTGGAAAAAATCAGAGGCAGATTGTTGAACCAATTATAACCAAAGTGAGGGGAAAGATATAGGTGGGTATTTCTTCCCCAAACTCCCGTAGTTCATTGCAAAGTGCTTTGAAATGGTTTTAATGACACGTTTAAGGTGACGTTTTCAGGGTGGGCCTTCCCAATTGTGTGGACAATCGAGCCATGTAATTTTCTCTGAGTCAAGAAGGTTCATCCAAGTCATCTGGAAAGAGGGCCAGCAATTCCCTGGGACTAGAGTAACCCTATGGAAATCTTTCCCCAAATAGGAATGACCAGAGCCTGGCCAACTTGAGAATGGGGCTAATTGGTCTTTGCGGTCTTATACCCCTCCCCCAACAAGGGCTTCCCGCTGCCTTCACACAGAGTAGGCCTCCACGTGTGGCCAGGAACATTCTGGAGGTCTACCTACCCCCTCTTACCTCCTGGCCCCATCTCTAATCCTTGCAACTATCCAGTTCTCCATGCCCACCCACTGCCATATCCTCTCTCTAACTATGAGTGATGCTCAAGTCTGATTTTCTGATACAGTCAAAGTCAAGGAACCAAGCTGCCATTGTCCTTCTGTCCCACACTTTCTTTTGTGGAGGGGCTAGGGGTATGGAAGAGGAGGTTACAGCCACCTTACACCTAAAATCTGGGCTGGCCCCAAGGTAGAGAGGGGAGTTCAGGATAACCCTTGTTCCCCTTCCCAAACTTCCCCCAAACCTTCAAAGTATCTTCCACCAAGTTTTCAGGATCCCCCAAATTCCCAGCATGAAGGGTATCATTCCTTCTGATTGGAAGGCTGATCACTGAAAAGTCCTTATTCTGACAGAATGGGTCATGAAATAGGAAAAAACCTTGGACTTGGAGACAGCCAACTTAGGCCAGGGGAGAGATGAGCCATGGAGCACTCAAGACACAGTTGGCTTCCTGGACGATTTTGCCTAAGGCCTAAAAAGAGCCAATTTCCCACCATCCAGAGCCACACAAGGCTTGTTCCACACTTTATCTCCAATCCTCCTCCTGTATTCCTCCCTCCACCCTAAATCCTAACCCAGATCCTCCATAAGCAGAGAAATTGTAGGAGTCTTATATAATGACCTTGGGTAGAAATGAGGGGAACACAGCCAGAGGTGTGTCCATACGTGCTAATCTTTTATTTGCGCATACGATACAAGGATGCTTTCTGTCTTTAAGAGACAATTGCAGTAGTAATTCCTATTTGGAGCTGAATCATTGGCAAAGCAAGTACTTTTTATGCATATGACCTCATGTGCACCTCCATCATGTGGGTAGAGTCTGTCTTTGTGTTGTTGGCATATACATAGTTTTACAGATGAGGACACTGAGGGTCTGAGAGGCCCAAGGTCACTGTGAGTCAGTAAAGGAGCTTGGATTTGGGGTTTGGGTCTAGGGCTCAGATCCTGAGAGCCTTCTCGGGTAGTCTACTTTGGGATATCTTCTGCTGGGCTTTTCCAGACTCATGGGCCTCCTTGTCCTGTCACAGGTAGGTTCCACAAATGAGAGCTGTCAGAAGTTCAGCAAACCAGGCAATGTCTGGGCTGATGGGCTCTAGGGAAGTGTTCGTGGGAAGCCATTGGGTGGTGCCTGGGGTTGACCAGAAGATGTAATGTAAGCAAGTGTGGAAAGAAAAAACAGAAGTAGAAAAAAGCCAAAAAGATGGTCTCCTATCCACTTACTCAACCAACCACAAACACCACGGGGCACCGAGGGAGATTCTAGACCTGCAACAGGAGCCTTGTGCTCTTGAGGAACTTCCACTCTGGCTAGGGTCATCTGAGGTCTGGGGCTGCCCTGCGCTTGGAGTTCCTAGTCAGAGACCAGCAAGGTTCCTCCCTTCCTGATTTTGTCTGAGAGAGCGGGGAGGTAGAAATGCTGTGAAGACATCTTCCCTAGGAACCAGGGTGGATGTTTTATGTGCCTGGAGCAGCAGGAGATCGGCAATCCTGTGTCCAGATCACTTTTGATTGACTAGAGGGGGAGGGACAGGCCCACAAGAGTCTAGCTGAGGTGGAACCATGGTTCTGTGGGTGGAGAGGGGGAAAGCAGGAGGTTGTGGCCAACAAGGGTGTGGTCAAGGTACGTAGAGAGTGGCCACTCGTGTGCAGTTCTTTGGCTGCGCTTTGCAGCTGTCTTGCCCACGTCTCCCTCTCTGATAGGATGCCCCTCTGTTTTCCCATTCACACCTCTGCTTCTCTGTGCCTTCCCCCTTGGATTCCCAAGGAACTAGATTAGGAGAAGACGCTCCACTCTCTACCCTTGGGGATGACAAAACATCACTAGAAATGTAAGGAGATGGATATGATTGTATTTAGTGACATGCTCTCAGGGGTATGGCTGAATGTGTTGAAAGAAATAGCGAAACATCTTTGGATGTGAAGGAATGGGATGGGATGAGATAATGAAGCGAACCTCTCAAAAGGCATGCTCTGTAGTAATGCAAGACCCCAAAACCTGCCTTCTAGGAAGAGTGGGGTTAACTGCTTTGGTTTTGGAGCTGGAGTCCTCTGCCCTTCTCCTCCCTGGGCTCAGCCTGCCCTCTGAATAAAAGTTGAACAAAACTTTAAGAGTATTAAGTTTGAAAGGGGCTTAGCTCTGAGCCCACAACTACCTCATTGTCTCCTTCCTTTTGCTGTCTCTTCTATCCGTGCTGAGTCACGTTCCCACCTATTAGTTGGCAAGTCCATGAGAGCTTTATCCCTTCACTGGTACACTACCCAGTCCTCTCCAACAGGTGCTACTGGCCTAATTTTTAAAATTAGACCTTCAGTCTTCCCCAGCCAGGTAAAATGCCTCTAAAGCTGGCCACCCAATTGCAAATGCATCATTGAAACCATAGCTGGAAGTGAAGGGGTGAATGCTTTACATGCTCTCTAGGCTCCAGCTGAGGGCTGTAATAGTAGCTACTTTATACAACAGGCATATATTGAGTGCCTACTGTGTGCAAAGTCCTGCTCAAGGGACTGGGGAAGACTCTGGAATTCTCATTTTCAAGGACTTACAGCCAAATATACCTAACTGGGGTGCAGGTCAGAATCACAATGGCCCCACTTCAGAGCTAAATCAGATTGGGACAAAGTCTGTGTTGTATGGGAAAATTTCAAAGATGGGTTTTATCTATGTCCTTGGATGTGACACTATGGGACAGTGTGAGAGGCAGGCATGTGTACCGCTAACTAAAAAGGAAGGTCAAGTATAGCCATTGCCACAGAGAGGGATAAGCAAGGTGCTCTGAGAGCGTAGACTAGGGAAGAAAGGTTAATATTTATACACTAGCAGCCTGAGGCAAGAAAGGTAGACTGTGTTCCCTAGGCATGGGTCCCCAAAATGCATAAATTAGAAGAATAGTGACAGCTGTCATTCTTTGCTCCCACTCAATACATAGTGATAGAACACTAAGACCCATGCTTGGCAGGGTGCAAGACCAGGTTCCTGCCCTCAGGCACTCTGCAGTCTGAGGGGGCAGGAAGATAAGACAAGAACAAATGTAACTATGACACATGGCAGAGCATGACAAATGCTATTTTAGAGGGGACAAGCAGAGTGCCACAGCATGCCAGAGGGTGCTCTTCCGATTTTCAGATAGGGGAGGGCTTCCTGAGGAGCTGGCCTTTCAGCTGGGTCTTGTAGGTAGCGGAGTAGAAGGACAAGTGTTCCAGGGCCCGGTGACCGCATGATGGGGGCCCAGAGGAGACTGGGGGAAGGGTGTCTGGAAGGATGGGAGAAGGGTGTGGTCTTTTGTGGTTGGATCCTGAGCTACATGGGGGTGATGGCAGAAGGTGGAATAACAATGGAAAAGTTCATTGGCACCAGATTGCAGGGGCCCTGAAAGACTTGCTGAGGTGTTTGGGCTTTATTTACATATAATGAGGAGCCACTAAGGGTTCTGAAGCACCCTGGTGTCCATTCAGAGGACACTTGGTGGGGAAAGGGATGAGCAGCAGGAGGATGCTGAGGAAGTGAGGTCATTTGGGGATGGAATCATGGGCATGCAATGAATATAGGCAAGAACAACTCTGAGGGACATGGGGAAGGCAGAGTCAACAAGACTTCACTGTGGGAGTGGAGGAAAGGGAAATGCAGGACTCAGAGATGACTCAGGTTTGGAGTGTCGGTGGCTGGGGGAAGCTGGTGCTGTCAACCAAGCAGGTGGAGAACATTTTAGGTAGAAAGTGATGAATTTAAAGTATCAGCTCAATATCCATCCAGAGAAGATGAGATGTTGCAGGAATCTTCACCCTGGATGCCTTGGCCAAGTTGGGTGTTAACTTATCTGGACCTTCAGACCTGGACTGTTGGTACCTGGAGGGTCGTGACGGTATCTCGTTATCTTTATGTCCTGCAAGCAAATGCTTCATGCAGAAGGTGGTGCTTATTGCATTCATTCTTTCCACAAAAGATTATTTATGGACTGAATATTCAGGTGCTGGTTCATGTGGCAGACACTGGAGCTATGACATGGAACATGTCTCCCATCTAGTTGTGGGTTTTCATGATCCAGATTGCATTCTGACTTACTTATTTGAGGACGTGCTTACCTTGGCCCGGCAGAACAGTCTCACCCAGCAGTCACTGAGGAGTGCAGAGCCAACCCCTCCAAAGTCAGCTGGCACAACCCTCCAGGCGGGCAGGGGACAGACCATCTACCATCAGCCTGCATCTGCACAATTAGCAAACACATTGAGTCTCAGACCCTCAGAAAGTCTTGGAGGATCCTCCTTTCTGGGAATCCTTCCAAGTTTTGGAGGCTTCTGGACTAAGCAATGTCTAAATGAATGAATTAATGAAGGAATGAATGATGAACTCAGCATCCAAGAAATGTTTTTCTGGATGGCAATATAAAGTTTCCAGATGGGAGCCACTGTCTGCAGAAGAGGAGACGTGGAGGACCTGCTGGTGGAAGGTATTTCTTTCACCCCTATCCCCATGGCCATGGCATTCCCTCCATGATGCTCCTTTCTGCCCCACTTCTCCCTGCTCCCTCTCCAGCAGCTCTGTCCACCTCCATTGGCACCACCAAACTCCCTTTCAATAGAAGGAGGCACCCTCACAATTGAAGGCGTCCGCAGAGTGATGGGGAATGCTGGCTGCCTGGTGCCCACAGAGCCAGAAGTGCTGGAGCAGACGTTTGAGATGTCTGCGGAATTTGACCCCAACAAAAACGTAGAGCACTGGGTTGAAGCAGCAGTGGGAGAAGGCAACATTGCGGCAGATGAGCAAGGCATAATCCAGCTGCTGGCTGAGCTCGCAGCTCTGGATCACCCCGAGTTTCAGCAGTGTCTGCAGAAACAGGACCAGGTTGTACGGCGCCCAGCTGAGGAAGTAGGCTGCCACAATGGTGAAGATGAGCCTGACTGTCCGGGGGCGCCGTTTGGACCGTGCATGGAACAGGGTCTTGAGAATCTCCACGTAGCAGAACAGGATAATCCCGATGGAGAGCAGGAAGAAGACGTTGTGCTGGTAGACTGAGACTAGGAACCACTTGCTTTCTGAGTAGTCACAGCCTGAAGAAAACACTTTGTGGAAGACAGCATCAGGGATGGAGGACAGGATGCTGGTTGCCCACACGGCCGTGGTCACCAGCACACGGCACTGGAGGGTGTGGACACGCAGGGACGAGAGGGGCCTCACCACCGACAGGTAGCGGTGGATGGTCATGATGGTCAGGAAGAAGATGCTGCTTTGGAGGCTGATGGAGAAGATCATGTTGAGGAGCTTGCAGAGGAAGTCCCCCAGCACCCAGCCCCAGTGGTACGCCATGATCCACACTGGCAACAAGCAGGAGAATGCCAGATCTGAGAGGCACAGGTTGAGGATGAAGACATTGGTGAGGGATTCCAGGCTCTCATACTTTACCAGGACCCACAACACCAGGCTGTTG
Organism: Leptonychotes weddellii; assembly: GCF_054177405.1. Lineage (NCBI taxonomy): Eukaryota > Metazoa > Chordata > Mammalia > Carnivora > Phocidae > Leptonychotes > Leptonychotes weddellii. The sequence goes on from NC_138369.1 coordinate 12,888,710, forward strand.
CCCACTAGGCTGAGGAGGAACACCAGGAAGTACAGGATGGTGGTGCTGAAAGTGGCAAAGGTGAAGGTCTTGCTCTCACACAGAAAGCTCTGATAATCATAATCAAAAGAGGTGCTGGACTCTGGGGTGCCTGAGGGCTCCATCCAGACAAGGAGAGCATCTGAAATGACAGAGAGGCAGAGTTTCAAACCACGTGGTTAGGCTAGGATCCATAGGACCCGTATTACAAAACAAGTGTGTGGTCCATGGTCCAGCTACCCGTGGTGACCTCTCTGTAAGGAGACTAGGAACTTGGCCAGAACATGAAGTCACTAAGCATACTGTTTAGTTTGGTAGGTTTTTTTTTCTTAGCAACGCTCTCCTGATGAAGGAAGTGGTGTATTCATTTACATTCTGTCATATGCCCCCTTTCTCCTTGGAGACTGGCATTTGAGTAGCACTAAGCTAGATGGGTCTCCCAGTAGGTGTTTGAGAAAGAGCAATGGAACTGGATTCAAAGAACTGAGGTCAAATTTGGGCCCCATTACTATATTTCTGGGCAAGCTAACTAAGCGTTCTGAACCTCAGGTCCTCGTCTATAAAATAAGGCTAATGATCCCCAAATTGTTCCTTCATTTATTTAGCAAATATCTAGTGAGCATTTACTCTGCCTGCCTGCCTCCCTCCCTTTGTCTCTCCCTCTGTCCCTCACTTCTTTACCGCCTCTGCTCCCTCCTTTCCTTTCTTCCATAAAGTACAGAAATCCTGATGGCAGGATTGTTTCAGGAAACTTGCTGTCTCTTGAAACAGGTCCAAAAAGAAAGAAGCAAACATCTCTCATGTAAACTCATGTATGAAATAATCTCAAGACTACGATGAACACTGAGACTCTGGGACAGTCTCTAATCGTCACTAACACAGACATTCCCTGAAAGGAAAGTATATGTAGAGTGACCTCCAAAGGCCAAAGGAGCCATGAGGCCAAAGAAAAAGGCCGACGAAGTCCAGCTTGCCAAGAAATGGTTTATTAAAGGGGCCTTATGGACAGAAGTGTGTCTCATTGGGTGGCCGCAAGATGAGTAGATCTCTACACCCCCACCTCCTGTAAGACCTGATTTTATAGTCCTAGAGGCTGGGGAGTGCATAATGGGAGATGACTGGGAGGAAATGTTTGAGAACAGTTGTGTGTCATAGCCATATCTCCAGAGTAGATCAAGGCCATTATGCCCCAAGTGTATACTTAAGGGTAATTTATTATGCAAGTGGTTAGACGAAAGCAAAGAATTGTGGTGGTGATGGTGGTGCTGGTGTGTGTGTGTGGGGGGGGGACTGTGCTCAAGAACACTCCAGGTCACAGAGCGGTCATCATGGCAGATTTGTCCAAGATGGCATCAGGCTGGTTCACACACTCGTTAACACAGAGGATTAATTCTCCGAGCAGAAAGCTGCCTCATTCGGGAGTTTGGTTTACAGAACATCCTATAGAGACAAACAATGGCAATAACCTAAGTGTCCAGTTGAGGGGGAGTAGCTAAGGAAACTGTACTGAGTCACATTGATTCAATCCTCCAAGTCAGTGAGGTTTGGGAAACCATGAGACTTGAAGGCCAGGGAGAGGAAAGGGAGTGACTAAAGAGCCGGAACTCTGGCTGAAGGAGGTGAGTGAAGCTGCCGAGCCTTTGTGAAGGAAGATGGGAGATTGGAGCTGCCTGCACCAAGTCAGAGCCTTCTAATGACCTACTACGTGTCAGGCACTGTGTTAGCACAGGCTACTCACCAGCTCCTTCTGTCCTGTGACTGTCTGTAAGGCACCCCCCCCCCCACCTTATAGAAGAGGAAACCAAGGCTCAGACTAGTGAAGTGACCTTCTCGACGGTATAAAGCCAATAAGTAGGAAGGAGAGCTAAGCCCGGAGCCAAACCTAGGCCCTCCTGCCTTGTACTCGGAGGAGGAGAAACAGAGAAATAGCCTGAGTTTTTCACTTACCTAGTTTGGGATGGGAGGAATAATAAGGGAGTCTCAGACATGTCCTAGTCTAGGTAGTAAGTCAATTTGTGTCTCCAAACACCAAAGTGAGGATGCTCGAAAATATACATATGGTTGGTTTCTTTTGTATTCTTTTGATTCCCAAAGAGGACTACATAAGCTTTTGCATGTTTACTGTCCGCTTGTGTTTCTTATTTTGAAAGTGTTCATGGATTTTGTTCATTTTTCTCCTTGGAATAATAGTGTTTTTCTTATGGATTTTTAAGAGCACTTTTTAGTCTTGTCAACCTGTTGTGCTTCTTAGCTTTTAATTCTGTCCATGCCTTTTCATATTTTTTTTTTGACACTTAGAAAGTGGGAGCCTACATTTTAAAGAGGAGCTCATCTGAGTCAATCCAATAGTGCTTGATGACTTCTGACACATGCCAGGCCCTGCAACAGATGCTGGATTCTAGGGTGGAAACATGACTGATAAATAGTCTCTATCAGCAAGAGGCTTATAATATAGAATGAATAGAAATTGTACAAATGTCTGGGATTTCCTGTAGTGTGACTAGTTGGAAATGCAGATATTTTGGGACAGGGGCCTTGTAAGCACCCCTCATGTCATACAGGTGATTCCCAAAGTCTGCTGCCTAGCTCTTGTCCTCCCCTGACCCAGGGCCAGTGTAGGCTGACCCATCTTTTTTTTTTTTTTTTTTTAAAGATTTTATTTGACAGAGAGAGAGACAGCGAGAGAGGGAACACAAGCAGGGGGAGTGGGAGAGTGAGAAGTAGGCTTCCCGCAGAGCAGGGAGCCCGATGTGGGGCTCGATCCCAGGACCCTGGGATCATGACCTGAGCTGAAGGCAGACGCTTAACGACTGAGCCACCCAGGTGCCCCTGACCCATCTTCTTAATATCAGCAGCCCAGCAACATGGTTGGAAATTTCTCAAAATTAAGTGGCTTCTCCTGACAAAGAAGATATCTTGTCCCACTTTTATTTCAATTTACCAAAAACAAGTAGCTTTATAAACTCTCAGTGTTGTAACATCTCTCATGAATACAGAACAAATCAACATAGAGCTGGTTTGGCTTCCTTGGCTGATGATTTGTGTTGCATCACCAAGACAAGATAATCACATGTCTCTATATTTAGCGGAGTTCATATTTTCTCTTCAACTCTCCAGAATAAAAGAAATCCTTGCACTGGTCTGGGATGACAGGGAGCCAGTGGCCAATCTATTCAACTTCCATTTCTCCCACTTCACCTAGTCTTTTCCTGATCTGTGGTCCTGAATGATGCAGCTTGAATGGGTTGGTAAGAGGTTATCAAGTATTGAATTATTTACTATGGAGAAGATAATATAAGTGGGTTTCATTTCTCAGTAATGGTTGAGTAAGCTCAGATGTGACCAACTATTCTACAGATAAGAACTATAAACCCTGGGACAGAAACCAAACCTGAACCCAAAACCTTCCTCCAGGCACTGTTGAGCAACCAAAAGATGGTGAATACTGGAAGGGACCAGGCATTTGAAAAAGGAGAGCAGCTGAATGGCACAGGTGGGATTCTCACTTTTTGGCTTTGGCCTGGGGGCAGGAGCCAGTCATAAGGGGCAGCTAAAATTCCAGTAGCAAAGTCACAATATTTTGGTCTTGAAAAACCAGATGGCTGAGCTTAGGGCAACTAGAGCCACTGAAAAGGGAACTAGGGGACATCACAGAGAGGAAAGGGTTAGAGAGTGAGAACCCCAGGATCCGTGTGTTTACTCTGCCCAAATATTTGGCTGACCTCTGAACCATGGATGCCCCATGAACGCCGGAGGCACTGAACTGAAATTGAGCTGCTGCCCACTTCAGGGGAGGCAGAGTTTAGAGACTGAGCCGGCCACAATAATTGTGTGATGAAACAAACAACATATAAAACAATCATTACTCTTCAGAAGAATGAAACAGAATTCGGTCTGCACAACATAGCATCCATAATGATCAGGCTACATACAATACAACATCACTCAGCATGTGGAGAAATAGGAGAACATGGTCCATCCTCAAAAGAAAAAAACCAATCAAGAAACTGACCCTGAGATGACCCAGATGTTAGAATTTGTGAATAAGCATGGAAATGCAACTCCCTTCACTGTGCTCAAGGGACTAAAGGAAAATATATCTCTAATGAATGGAAAGATAAAATCTCAGCAGAGAAAGGCAAACTCTATGAAAGACCCAAAAGGAAATAGAAACCAATAACAATATGATATCTGGAAAAGCCAAAATAATTTGGAAGCAAAACGACATACTTCTAAAGAATCTGAATCAAAGAAAAAAAATCACAGGTGAACTGTAAAATATTTGGAACCAAATAATAATGAAAATAGCACATATCAAAATTCATGGCACACAACCGAAGCAAACTTAGATATGTATACCTTTAAACGCTTATATTAGAAAAAAGAAAGGTCTAAAATTAATGATCTAAAATCAATGACTCAGAAGCTGGGGGAAAAAAAAGAACAAATTAAACCCAAAGATAGTAGAAGGAAGGAAATAAAGATAAAAGAAGAAACAAAGAAATAAGGAATAAAAAGAGAAGAAATGTACAAAACCAAAACCGGTTGTTGGAAAGAATTTTTAAAAATGTAAGAAAACTTTAGTTAGATTGAGAGCAAAAAGAGAGAGGACAAATTCTGAGCAGCAGGTATGAAAGAATGGGCATTGCAACAGATCTTGAAGATTTTAAGTGGCTAACAAAGAAATATTATGATCAATTTTACATTAGATTGGCAATTTAAATAAAATGGACACATTTCTTTAAAAATTCAACCTACCAAAGCTGACACGAGGTGATACAGCAAATCTGTAAAGTCCTACCTTTATTAGAGAAATTTAATTAACTATAAAAGAAACTTTCTCACAAAGAAAACTCTAGAACTAGATTTTTCTCATGCATTCTGTCAAACTTTTAGGGAAGAAATAACAACAATCTTATACAAACGATCTGAGGTATGGGACGGAATACTTCTCAAATCATTTCAGGAGACCAGCATAGGCCGGATACCAAAACCAGACAAAAACATCCAATAAAGGAAACTACAAAACCAATATCCCTCATGAACGTAGACACAAAATTCCTTAACCACAGTGTTAGCACGTCAAATCCAGAAATATATTTTAAAAGGATAAAATACATCACGACTAAGTGGTTTTTATCCCAGAAATATGAGAATGGTCTAACATTTGAAAAATCAAGCAATTTAGGGGCGCCTGGGTGGCTCAGTTGGTTAAGCATCTGCCTTTGGCTCAGGTCATGATCTCAGGGTTCTGGGATCGAGCCCCACATTGCACTTCCTGCTCAGCAGGGAGTCTGTTTCTCCCTCTGCCCTCCCCTCACTTGCTCTCTCTCTCCCTCGAATAAATAAATAAAATCTTTAAAAAAATCGAGCAATTTAAGTCACCATATTGACAGAATAAAGACAAAAACTGTATTACATTTTTTGATCAATGCAGAAAAGTACTGGACAAAACCCAATACCGATTCATGATGTAAACTCTGAGCAAATCAGGAATTAAAGGGATATTGGGCATCTACAAAAACTATTCCATTTTTCTGTTGGTTATTCATTCCTTTACACAAAATGTCACAGGTGCTTCTGGTCTGAGCTTGGGAGGTCTCAGGGACAACAAGGGAGAATGGTGCCAAACCCCAAACCACTGTGAGTTACATTCTAGGAGCCTTGTCCCCTTTTGCCTGTCACTGCTCTCCCTCCCTGTCTCTGCTTGCCCACCTCAACCCCAAAAGAGCAAATTTAGCTTTCCAGTCTACAATAGATTTCTGGATCGAGAAACACAACCACTGATAATAATAACGCCTGACCTAAAGGCTAGGAACCAGATAACCCCCCTATACTTTCTTCAGCAGAAGAAAAAGAAAAACACATACGTGATAGGTCTACTCAAAGCGCACGCACCAGCTTTTTAGCAATGCAGACTTGGGGGAATCCCAAGACTTAGGGACTCAGACCCTCTGGAAGTAGGGCTCAGGACTCTGCATATTTACTAGCTCTCCAGTTGATTCTCATGCCCACCTAGAGTTCAAGAACCCCTGGTACAAGCTATTAACATCAGAGGAAAACATAAGTTAGAAATGTTTGTGAAGGAACTCACCTAGATCTACACCTCTTCACATGCGTCTCGAGGCAGAAATGGTACTTCTCTGTTGCATATTGCACTTCAAGAAACTGAAACACCTGCCCTGCCCGGAAGGCTAGAGGAAGATAAGGGGAGACTGTTGTGTACAGTCTCAGAGGGAGGCAGGGAGCCTTGACTAATCCCTCCTCTCCCTCTCCTGGCTTCCCAGCTTGACCCGCCCCCAACCTCCCTACTCCCACCCAAGCCCTCATGTAAGAACCTGGCCCCATCACTGGTCACCCGACCCGTCTCCAAAGGCAGGTGGGGTCGACAACTTAAGGGTCGTCTGAGTCCCTGGGTCCCACTGAGACTAGAGTCAGGTAATTTTGGAGTTGGAAGGAAGCCTAAAGGATAAATTTTTAAAAAGTTGTATTTGGATTTTAGCAAAAATTGTATTTTATTAACATACCAGTTACATAAGATGATGATGATGATGATTTTAAATTGAGATAATATTCCTGGAACAAAAATTTTACCATTTTAAATTGTAGAATTCTGTAGTGTTTAGCATATTCACAGTATTTACAACCATCATTGTTATTCAATTCTGGAACATTTCCAACACTCCCAAGAGAAATCCCATACTTGTTAGCAGTCAATCCCTTTCCCACTTCCCTCCATTCCCCCAGCAACCACTAACCTACTTGCTGTCTTTATGGTTTTGCCTATTCTGGACATTTCATCTAAGTGGAATCATACAATATGTGACCTTTGGTGATTGGCCTCTTTCACTTGGTATAATGTTCTGAAGGCTCATCCATATTGTGGCATGTATCACTACTTCATTCCATTTTATGGTTGAATACTATTCCACTGTATGGATACAGCACATTTCATTTACCCATTCATCAGTTGAGGGACATTTGGGTTGTTTCCACTTTGGGGCTACTATGAATAATAATTGAATATTCATGTACAAGTTTTTGTGTGGACATATATTTTCAGTTCTCTTGCGTATGTACCCAAGAGTGGAATTGTGGGGCTGTATGGTAGCTCTTTGTTTGAACTTTTTTGGGGAACTCTGCTTTTCACAGAGCTGTACCATTTTACTTACCCAACAGCAGTGCATGAGGATACCAGTTTCTCCCTATCTTCACCAGCACTTGTTCATTTTCTCTCTCTCTTTCGTTTTTTAATTATAGGGTATGAAATGGTAGCTCACCATGATTTTGATTTACATCTCCTTCATGAATAACAATGTTAAGTATCTTTTCATGTGCTTATTGGTCATTTGGGTATTTCCTTGAGAAGTGTCCATGCAGAAATTTTGCCTTTTTCAAGTTTGGATTATTTGGCTTTTTATTATTAAATTGTAATCATTATTTATATATTCTGGATACTAGAGTCTTCTCAGATATATTATTTGCAAATAACTTTTCCCATTTTGTGAGAACTTTTTAAATTTGTTGATAGTGTCCTTTCATACACAAAAGTTTTTAATTTTGATGAAAACCCATTTATATATACATTTTTAATTCTTGTGGTAAATTCTTGAGGGTAATGCTGGCCTCACGGGATGAGTTAGGAAGTATTCCCTCTGCTTCTATCTTTGGAAAGAGAATGTAAGGAATCGATGTAATTTCTTCTTTAAATGTTTGGTAGAAATCACCCATGGACCCATCTGGGTCTGCTGATTTCTCTTTTGGAAAGTTATTAATTATTGACTCCATTTCATAAAAGAAATGTCTGTTCACATTTTCTGTTTCTTCTTGTGTTGAGTTTTGACAGATTGTATATTTGAAGGAATTGGTATATAGTTTATCAAATTTGTGGGCATAGTATTGTTCATAATATTCCCCTATTACCTTTTAATGTTGATGGAGTTTGTAGTGATGTCTCCTCTTTCATTTCTGGGATTAGTAATTTGAATCCTCTTTTTCTTAGTCTGACTAGAAGCTTATTGATTTTATCAAAATTTTCAAAGAACCACCTTTGGTTTTTATTGATTTTTCTCTACAAAAATGGGATGATATTATGCACACTGATTTATTCTTTTTCCTTTAAACAAAGTGGCACAAACATCCTTCCAAGCCTATTTTATTCTAACAGTTGAAAAAGATTCCACTGCATTGTGGTGTCATATTTTACTTATTTCCCTGTCAACGGACACCCAGTTTGCTTCCAAGTTTTAAAATTACCCCAATGGTACAGGGGACATCAATGAAGATAGACCTTTAATGCACTGGTATTGATATTTCTAGGATGGATTTTCAGAAGTGGTGGATTTCTGGGTCATATGTGAATTTTTACATTTTGTGTATGTGAAAATGTATGTGAATTTTACATTTTGGTACATATTGCCAGACTGCCCTCTATTAAGGTTGTATTTATTTACATTTCCACAATAGTGTACAAGTGTCCGCATTTCCATGCACCTGGTCAAAATCGGATGTTACTAGCTTTAAAAGTTTTAGTCATTCTGAAAGGAGTAGAGAAATATCATGTTGTTTTGATTCAAACTTTATATTATTTTTAGCTGGGCATTTTTTGCCCCACAGCTTTATCGGCCAATTACGGGTATGTGTGTGTGTGTGCGTGTGTGTGATTGCTCTTCTGCCAAAGTAGGTAATTATTGAGAGGAGTCATATAGGAAGTGTTCAACAAATGTTTATTCCCTAAATATGAAGACACAATCTGAAACTTAGGTGTTCACAATTCCTCATGTTTGGTTTCAGTGTGAGAAAGAAGCCATGGTTTTGCCTTAAACAGAAAGTTCTAAAACACTGGCAGGCTGGATGAAGGTGGAACTGAGTTCCAGCCTCAGGCAGATGTGACGGGCAGAAGGGGAAGTCCAATCTTGGGTACAGCACAACGTGGACAGTGGCCTGGTGACCACAGTTCAGGTCTGGACCCATCTGTGGGGAAGTGGGATTCAGGGCAGAGACTAGCATCAGAGGCCTTTGGCATCAGCATCAGAGTGGGACCCTTGGCAGGAATTAATTGTTGTAACAGGAATGGCTGACTCTAGATCCCCTCGGTCCCACAATCTAACTGGGCCAAGTACAAGAGAGATGATTCTCTTTGAGTCCATACACATGAGACCAGGGATAAGCCTGGGTACATCAAAGGTATTGCACCTTTGGGAGCCCTGAGAAGTGCCTCCTGGCCTCACTGGGTGGTACATTCACAGGGAACATCTTCAGTCATGGAAGTGATGAGGGCCACCTTGAGTAGCCACAGAGGCCACGCATCTCATGGAGGGGTTAGAAGGGAAGAGCACAGCAGTTTGTGGATGGCAACACAGGAGACCACTTCAGGCACCTCATCATTAGCTGAAGTCGGCTTTCGGGGGTGGGGAGGACAGTGCTGAGGTCTTGTCAGATGGGGGCGGGGGGAGTGTGTGCTAGAGCCATTGTAAGCTGGACTTTGAGGTTAGCATGATCTTATTTGAAATTGAGGCTGGAGAGCTTGGGATCCCTCCAGTTATGCCAGAGTCTAAGGCAGAGTTAGATCAATGAGAGGAAATTAAATAGTCTTATCTTCAAGAGTTAAAGGAAGACATGACTCCATGAAGGTCATAGTATGTCACTGCACAATAGGGCCTCAAAGTTATTTTTAAAAGTTAAATTTATTATTACTGAATAGGTAATAGAGTCACAGGAGTCAATGTGGATCATAGATCAAAAATCAAAGATCCATATTGAAAAAGCAAGAATCCACAGCTCCATATTAATAATAAATAGGTAAGTAAGTAGGTGAGCGGGGAGGGCTCTGCTTATGGGAGAGCCCAGTAGGTAACTATGGAGGTGGAGCGGGGGTTGGAAGATCACTGTACAACTGTCACAGAGAAGGCTGATTCAGGCAAGAGCCTCTGATGGATGCTGACTCTAGGGGTGGGAAGTTTTGATGAGGGGCAGGATTCTAAATTGTTTCCATACAGACTACTCATCAGTTACAAAGGCAATAGTAATTATATAGCAGAGAAATCAGACAACACCTTGACCAAATGATCAAATTTAACATCCCCAATGAGGGGCAGGTGGATGTCATGTGTGATGTCCGGAGGAGGACACAATATGGCTCATGTAATATTCCAGACAGGGATGCATGACCTGAATCTGAAGATGGTGCATCATGAGACAGACCCAAGTGAGGAATGTCGTGTTAAAAAGCAGAGAGCTCTATTCTTCGGAAATGTCAGTGTCAAGAAGGGTGAAGAAGGCTGAGGAACGTTTCTGATTAAAGGAGGTAAAGGGACATGACAACTGAATACAGCACGGAGCCCTAGACTGGATTCCGTGCTAGAGGAAAAAGTCTTATGAAGAACATGATCGCATCAACCTGCTAAGCTGGGACACCCATAAGTAGATTAGATACAAGGGCTAGGTCAACACTGAGCCTACTGACTTGATCACTGCAGTGTAGTTACTTAAGAGAATGTTCCCGTTCATTGGAAGCACACCCTGAAATATGTAGGGGTAATGGGTTCTACAGTTTACTTTCAAATAACTCAGAAAGGAGGGTCCGGACCAGATGCGCATGATACTGCTGTGGGGTAAAATGTTAATAATACATGAATCTGTGAAAAGAGTTTGGAAGTGCTGTTGGCGGGGTTCTTACACTTGTCATTTTTTCTGTTTGAAATTATTTTCAAATGAATAGTGTAAAAGCTTAAAAAACCAAATGTATGCAGTGCAAAATCTTACTTCCTTCCAATCCGCCCCATGCCCCAAACACTTGTATTAATTTCTTGCATTCCCTTCTAAAGTGTCCTTTTGCAAACACAAGCGTGGACATTTACGTTCAGGTTATTTTTGCATGAAGTCACAATCTAGAGATTTTTAGCCTCTCAAAAAGCCATACCAATAGGGTCTTCCTTTTTAATTTCTCCACAAGTCTTTGTTATCAGCATAACATGCAGGAGTGTCAACCTTTTGCTGAGTCAACAAAAACAAATGCCAAGTCATGATGACATCTTCTTCTCCTCCTCCCTGTGGAGGCGAGTGACCCACAGCTCTTCTGGTTCATCCGGGGAAGCAATGGGCCAGTCTAAAGCAGTGGGCCGTACACATGAGTCATCAAGTGAATCTTGGGAGCTGATAATCAGCCAAAAGCTGGAATGGCCAACCTAAAGAAATGAGGCAGCCAAGGCGTAACTTGAGTCAGAAAAAGAGTTTCTCCTAAGTTGTATTCCTTGGTGTCTTCCGAAACATGGAGCTCAAGCCAGCAAGAAGGAAACAGAGATCCTCAGACACCCCTCTGGAGACTCTGATTCCGTAACTGCAAGGTGTCTAAAGTAGCTGGGATCCTCCCCTGTCCAGCGGGAGGGTATACATAGAGAAACATCTGTTTAGGGAGCCACCATCACTCTGCCAAGTATTGACCTGATCAGAAGCAACACTCTGAAGAAGGCATTTATCAATATTCAGATTTTACACATGAGCCAGCAGAGGTGCCCAGATGTGAAGTCAATTGCCCACAGTCAAAGAGCAAGAAAATAGTAGCTAAGTGGGAGGGGGAGTGGGGGAGGGAAAAAGAGAATCCTAAGCAGGCTCCACGCCCAGTGTGGAGCCTGATGCCGGGCTCAATCTCACTACCCTGAGGTTATAACCTGAGCCAAAATCAAGAGTCAGACACTTAACTGACTGAGCCACCCAGGTGCCCCACTTATATATACTCTTAATCAAATACTTATACAGGTAAAGTTCAGGGTGATCATGTATTTGATATCTTAGAGGACATTTTAGTCAAACTAAGGTATATAATGAGAAAGAGGACAAAGAAAAGGATGAGCTCAGGGCTTCCACTTACCAGCTCAAGCTCTGCATAAATGACCTGAAAACTCCGTATCTGTCCTTAAAGAAATGCTATTTCCCAAAGCCACAGGGCTAAGATTTCTGAACGCCAAACCAACTCTCAACCTGCAAGTGTTTGAATTACAATGTAAATCAAATCCACAGTATTGCAAGGTGTCTTCTGTTAAAGTGAGGGCATTGGTTGGGAAGTCATGGGATTCTGGAAATTGGAATGTGGACATATAGGAAGATCTCAGGGAAGCTGGGGGTATAGAATCCCTAAATCCTCCTGATTCTTCTTTGCTAGTAGAAGCAGTCCTTCTACCTCTGTCCGACTCACAAAGTCATCATCAAATGGATGTGGTATATATGAGATGAGGCCCAAGCAATCCCTGAAGGCACAAGTAAGTCATATGAGGAAGTAGCCCAAATGCCCATGGCCCCTATTTATTCTTGCTACACTGCCTTCTCTCTCCAGCCACACACCTATGACCTCATGAGCAGTTTCCTAGGACCCGCTGAATGAAGAAGAAAAAGACTCACGTGGTTTACAGCTGGCTCTGTATGACATGCAGGTACCACCCACAAATGGTGGCATCCCTCTCTGGGACATCCCTGGATGACAGTGATGAAGGCCAACCCTCTCCATGAGCAGAATTTTGAGCATTGCACCTGGCTGTTCATTTTGCTTGGAAGGAGAAATAGGTACTCAAATGCCCAGTCCTGCTATTTACAGCCTCTGAGTTCCGTTCCCACAGACCTTGTCCTGTACAGAGCAAGTTCGCTAGTTGACTTCAGAAAGAAAATCTTACTTCCCTGATTTCCATATTTGGGGACAGAGAGGTAAAGAACTCTGTCACTTCTATGGAACATGCAGTTTACAGGTTCATTTCCTACTTCTACCAAAAAGAGGAAAGTGTGCTTACCCATTTTTCACTTCCACTTGACTGAGGCCTGAATACTCATGACCAATGTCCCCTCCAAGGTTTTTTCCTTCAGTACAAATTGAGGTATGTGTAAAGTAGATTGTACATTTACTGATATATACACTTATAATAACAAATGTGCATATATTTACAATCATAAAGTCATACTTCCAGCTGACATGATACAACTGTCTTGCATACAGCTGCAAATATGCTAACCCTTCCCCCAGACAGGTTGCAAAGTCCCTGGGTGATATTCATTCTTTTCCTTGATACTGTGTAACTTGAATATGTGATGTAAAGTTAATTATTATTATGATAACACCTCATGTTAGAAGAGAGTAAGAGAGGGAAGAAAACAAAAATATTTGCTTAATATATATGTATATAACATATATATGTATATAAACATATTCATAATGAAACAAGGAAGAAATATTCATAATAGTTATAGTTTTCATTTCTGTATCTGGTCACATGGTCATAGCTTGTATTTACAGCTATCTTCTTCCACTACTTGTTCCATATTCCCTTTGCCCTCAGCAAGTCCCTTAGCCAGTCATGGTTCTTTGTCTAGTGGGTGACCCAAACCTTCATACCTAAAACCTGGACCATTAACATTTCTGCTTGAATTGGGTTGTTGTGATTTCCCACTGACTTTAATCACAGGACTTGGTAATACATGATAAGAGACACCCTAAGGGATCTGATCTCCTGTACTCCAGATATATTCTGCCTTACTTCTCTGGTGCAGTAGCAGATCAGTTTCTTCTTGGTGGCCAGGATCAATCACCCAGCCAGAACAGTGACTCCCTTCTTTGCCTGTTGATTCAGAAGCAAGAGAATTCCAAAGTGGCCAGGTTGTCATCTCAACTTTCTGGTTCAGTGGGATCATTGTTGTGTCTCCCTATGGAAGTATGTACATCGTGGTCTAAGGTCTCTCCCAGCCAACCCCTTCTCCCTCTCCCTTTATCCTTCCAGGCATTTCCCCCAATAAATCTCCTGTACATCTGATCCTCAGTTGGTGTCTGTTTTTGAAATTCCAAGGGAGGAGAAGCTCAAGGGCCATCTGAGGGTCTCAAGTCTGGCATGGGGTCATCCTTCTCTCAGGAGGAATAGGGCCCTGGGCAAGGAACAGGATGAAGAGACTGACAGCATTCAGAAGGCCCACCCACCTCTCTGCTGGAACTTCCAGCCTGTCTCTGGCTGGGTGGCTTGGTGCCCATGCAGGCAGAAGGTGAAAGGCGGACCTGAAGGTGTGAACAGGAGACTCCCCTTCAGAGCCTTGGGTGATCCATCCCAGTCCAGCCTCCTTTGATGCATGCTTGCACTTGCCCACTTCACTCCACCACACATGCTGTTTCCTCTGCATTAAGGCTCTTGCTTCCCTCTCTCCTAGCTCATTACCATCCCTCCTTGACTTAAACTTCACCCTCTTGAACATGTCAGGCTCTTTGTTGATTGTGGTCTTTTGTAGCAAGGCATTTCCCTACTGATGGCAACATTTTTATCCAATAATGACTTTAATCATCATATGCCAGGAGCCAACATTTACTGAGCACTTACCACATGCCAGGCACTGTGTAACTATTTGCTAGACTTTACTCTAGACTATACTCTCCATGAGGGCAAGGACCATCCTCTGTCTTGTTTGTGTCTCTATCTCTCCAGGGACTAGGACAGTGCCTGGAACATACTAGAAGCTCAACAAACAGGTGTGGAGTAAAAATCCCCACAATGAACCTAGCAAGCCTTTCCTAGTGTTTTTGTAGTATGGGAGATTAAATATAGTTGCAAATGTTTTACTGCTCCTTCCATTGAGAGGCGAAGTCTAATTCCCTCTCTTTGAATGTGGGCTGGTCTTGGTGACTTGCTTGACCCATAGAATGTGCTGGAAGTGACATTCTGGGATTTTTAGGTTATAAGCAGCCTTGCTGCCTCCAGTTGTGTCCCTTGGAACATTCTCGTTGGCACCCTGAACCATCACCTACAGAGTCTAACTGCATGAGGCCACCATGCTGGCGAGGCCACATGTGGGATGGCTGGTCGTTCCAACCGAGCTCAGCTATCCAGTATCCAGCCTTCTCTGCTGAGGGCCAGACCTGTGAGGAAAGCTGCCCTGGAGTAGCCCATTGACCAGCTCAACAGTTCCAAGGGGTCTCTGTTGAAGCCAGGTGAAAAAGAAACCCTGCTCAGGTTCTTGAGCCACAAAATTATGAGATAGAATTAAATAGTTCTTATTTTGGCCTCTCTATTTGTGGCGTTTCATTACACAGCAATAGTCAGAATACAAAATATTGGTGAGGGGGAAATCCCCAGGCTGATTTTCCACCTCACCTTCACCCATCCCACACTCTTGGGTTCCCCTCGAGGACTGTCATCACCAAGAGTCTTGTTAACTCTCCCGCAACTTACCTTTGATGTGGTTGCAGAGAGGTGTCTTTTCTACTCAGCTTCCATTTGCAACACTGCCAGGAAATACCCTAAGTGCAGACCTGCCTTGCTCTGTGGCAAAGCTCCAACAGCCTCGTTGTCCCGGGTCACCTGCCCCATCATCAAATGGCCCCCTTCAACCTTGGGTGACAATGAAATTACCGACTCCCAGGTGGAGGCCCCTTTTTGTTTGAAGCCTGCGGTGCCCACCCGACCATGCTTGAGCCTCATGAGGCAGTTTCACAGGGAGAGTTGGAGAAGCACAGGCAGTTTGGCTGGGGCCACCCCTGGGTCCACTGTTGCCTTGCTCCCCTGGTCGGACCCGTCCCAGGCAGAGCAAAGCCCAGTTGGGAGTCACCAGGATTTGTCTGTGAGGAGCTTCAGGGGACAGCTGCGGGGTGCAGTGGGAGGACTGGAGACTGGTGGGTGGGCTCTGACAGTGTGAAGGGTTCTAGATGGAGCCTTTTGAAGGTTTCCTGCAGTACCAAAGACTCAACAGACATTTAAGAAGCTTGAGGGCTCTTGGCCTCTCCAGGGCCTCTGGAAGGGGTTGCGTGGGGCTGCCCCTGGGGTGCGGGCCATTTGCCAGCTCATTCTGAGCAGGAAGTCTACCCTCTTCTGAACCCCCCTCATGGCTCTTCAAACACACAAGGGTGGGTGGGTGTGGGTGACAGCATTCCTGGCAGAGGTCACAGAGTTTGGAGAAGAGTAAGTACAGGATGTGTCTGTGATGCAGCAAGACTGGCACGTCAGGGCCAAAGTTTATAGAGTCTTGGACACTCCTTGATGCTCCCAGGGCACAGCCATCATTTCTTAGTGGAAAGTCAGTGTGGAAACTGCCCTACGTGGGGCTCATGATGAATGCAATTTCCTAGGCCCTGCTCAGACCTACAGAAACAAGTTCTTTGGGTGGGGTCTGGCCTCTGCATTTGTAACAAGTGTCTAGGTGGGTCAGAAGAAGGAAGTCAGGCAGTGTAGAGGTTAGTATCATGGGCTCTGGAGTTGGGACTGTAGGGTTCAAACTCAGACCCCAGGTTACAGGGGCCATGTAATTTTGGTGCCTCAGTTCCCCTATATGCTTTGCAAATAATGACAGCATCAACTTCACTGACTCGTAATGAGGATGAAGTCAAGTAAATGAGTTAGGTACTTTGAACAATGCCCAGTGAGTGCTCAGTAGCTGCTAGATCCAACTACCTGGATGGTGGCGGTAGATGCAAGGCAGGAAGCTGTACCTTCAGCGCCCAGTCAGATCTCAGTGCATGTCTGAATGGAGGACAAGAACAAAACATATTCAGCCACGCCATTGGCCCAATCATGCCATGAGCATTTATTTTTGCAGCCAGCCCTGGCATTATTTTCTATTTGCTTAATTAATTGAGAGAGAGAGAGTGCATGAGTGAGCATGGGAGGGGCAGAGGGAGAGGGAGAAAATCTCAAGCAGCCTCCATACACAGCACAGAGCCCAACTCGGGGCTCCATCTCACAATCCTGAGATCATGACCTGAGCCAAAATCAAGAGTCGGACACTTAACCGACTGAGCCACCCCGGCGGCCCAGCCCTGGCATTATTCTAGGTTCTGGGTGTTCCAAAAGGAACACATTGCTCCCTGCCCTTGAGATGCTCATGGGCTCACAGATGTGGAAATGGACATTCGGGTGCAGTGTGTTAAGTGTGATGTGAGGGACAGGCTCTAGGCACACCAGCCTTGGAGAGGCAAGGAAGGCTTCCTAGAGGAGGTGATGTCAAAGGGAGATCTGGAGGATGAGTGGCAGTTATCCAGGGAAAGGGGGCTGAACGCCAGGTGCAGGGAACGCATATGCAATAGCGCACATTCTGGACCACGCAGTGATTCAGAGTGGGGTATGTGCATAAGAGGCAGGGCTATCAGGGTTTGCGGCTTGAAAGATGAGCAGCATCAGCTGGTTGGGTTGAGTTGGGTTGCCCGATGCCTTCAGTTCTGGTTAGCTCAGCTCATGAACCGTGCATCCTTACCACAAAAGTCATCTTCTCTCTCTCTCCTTTTTCCCCTTTGCTCAAACTGCCGGTTCTAGAGGGGAGGTGGATGGGGGATGGATGAAATAGGTGATGGGGATTAAGGAGCGTACTTGCGATGAGCACCCAGTGATGTGTGGAAGTGCCGAATCATTATATTGTACACCTGAAACTAATATTACATTGTATGTTAACTAACTGGAATTTAAATAAAAACTTAAAAAAAAAGTCACCTCATGTGTCATTGAATAACACTCCCCCTGGGTTATTTAATCAGCACTGTTTTGGTGCTCAGAGTATGAAAAGTCATAGAGGTCCAAATCCCTGCCTGAGGAAACAAGTAATCCTCTTCAAATGGAGGAGTGCTAAATAATTTGGGGTCCTTGTTTCAAAACTACCACATGGAGATTCAGGGAAGACTTCCTGGAGGTGATGACATGGGCTAAGTCTGGAAGGGTGTGTAGGAGTGAACAGAGAGAGGAGGAGGAAGAACATGGCATTTGGGGACCAGCACATGCAGAAATCAGGAAACAGGAAGCCTCAGGACTGGTTCAAAGGACTCTAATTATGGCTCAAGGGGAGAAAATGTGTCCTGGCAGGAGCCGTGGGAGATGAGACAGGAGAGGGAGGCAAAACTAAGGAGTTGAAATTCATCCTGAATGGAGAAGTAGTGAAGGGTTTCAAGCAGAGGAATAAGGTGATCAGTGGACTCACTAGGATGCTTTTCGCTGCAAGTGACAAAGCACACGACCAAAGTGGCTTAAGTAATGGGAGGCTGTTAATTGCCCATGGGAAGGTAATGCTAGGGTGGGTGCAGCAACTCAGCAACGTTGTCAAGAGCCAAGGCCCTTTCTATCTCAGCGTCGCTGTAGAATCATTCCTCATGATTACAAAATCGCTGCTGTGGCACCAGCCATCATGGCTTTGTACAGCATCCAGAGCAGGTAAGAAGGAGGCATAAGTCTAAACAAGTGGCTCTCGTTGGGAGCAATTTTGCAATGTCTGGGGCCATTTTTGGTTATCACAACTGGGAGGAAGCTACTGACATCTAGCAGGTCGAGGCCAGGGACGCTGCCAAACAGAACAAACTCCCATGAGAGAAAATTACCCAAATGGCAAGAGCTCCAAGGTTGAGAAACCCTGGTCTCAACTGATAGGGTGCCTCTGGCTTATATGGGGAGGTGAAGCTGCCTCCCCTCACTGTACATTGGGATCTTGGAGCCCAAAGATCTAGTTTCGTGGCTCAGCTGCTGAGGCATCTTAGACACTACTAGGTACACAAATGTGTGATCAAGCTACAGTCACATGAAGTTCCAGTTAAACTGAAATGTAAGGAATGAAAGCATAAAACCTGGAAAACAGAAATAGCTATCACATGGATGGGGAAAGACTTACTTATATGTTTACATCTATTGCATAAAATCATAAATACAATATGTCTATGATCTTCAGCACAGGCCATTCGAGAAGGGCATTATTATTTGTCACACACTGAATTGCTTTGCAGGACATAGCTTTCTTTCTCCCTGATACTTCTTTAGTTGTACTAAAGATACTTTCCATTCCAGTGTTGTATTAAATGTAGTGTCTCTGTTTCCTTTCAATTTTTCAAAGCAGAGGAAGTTGGACTGACCTGTCATGATAAGGGCAGTGATGGTGGGGAGTGGAGGAGGGGATGGATCCTGATGGCAGGTGTCACCAATATACAAGAAATACACCTTGTCTACCATGAACACAGACCCTGAAATGTTTCTGATACTTCCGCTGGAGGTTTCTGGTTTGACCTAGTTCTTTTAGAAATGCAATGCTAACTTGATACCTTTTCCTTAAACTGCTTCCTTTTCCTGTTTCTTGTTTACCATGGTGTCTTACACTAGCCTTGTTTTTGAAAATTAGCTCTGCTGATCAGGTGTGGGATAAGTGTACCATGGGCATGTGTGCGTGCGTGTGTTCATGTGTGTGTATGTGGGGGGTTCATATATATTTCCATGTCAACACAAGTTAGCTGACAAAGCTCTGGGATCCTTCAATAATAAAGATGTGGCTCTCCTTCCAGCACACCCTTACTATGAAATCAATGGCTGAAAAGAATATAATAAAAATAGTAAACCAACTTCCTGTGCCTGAAAATCTTCACCAAAAGAGTTATTGGAAAAGAAACAGCATACTTAAAAAGAATCCAAAGATCAAAGAAGTCCAAGGGAAATAAAAAAACAAACAAACAAAACAAAACACTGGATGGAATAAAAATGAGTCAGTAACAGAGCACTGAGAGGGAAATTTATAGCCCTAACTGCTTACATTAGAAAAGAGAAACTCTCACATAAATAATCTAAGCTCCTATCTTAAGAGCCTGGAAAAAGAAAAGCAAAAATAAACTCAAAGTAAGTGGAAGGAAGAAAAAAAACAGAGCAGAATTAATAACATTGAAAACATAAAAACAACAGAGGATTAGTTTGTTCTTTGAGAAGGTCAATAAAAGTGATACTTCTCTAGAAAGGCTGACCAAAAAAAAAAAAAAAAGAGAGAGAAAGGCACAAATTGCTAACATCACGAATGAAACAAGGTATCACTACAGACCCTGCAAACATTACAAGATAGTAATCAAATCCTATACACAACTCTACAACTTAAATGAAGTAGGCTGATTATATAGCGCTACCATAGCTCACCCAACATGAAATAAATAACTTGAATAGCCCTATAACTATTAAGGAAATGGAAGTTATAACTTAAAAACTCCTTAGAAAGAAATTTCCAGGTCCAGATAATTTGAACGGAGAATTCTTCCAAATGTGTAAAGAATGAACACTAATTATAATCCCCTCCAGAAAACAGAAGAGAACATTTCTCAGCTCATTTTGTGAGACCAATATTACCCTGATACCAAAACTAGACAAAAACAGTACAAAAGATACATAAATATAACTACAGACCAATACCCCTCACAAATATAAGTGAAAAAAATCTTTAAATATTAGCAAACAGAATATGGAGTTTGTTCCAGAGATGCAAGGTTGGAGCAATACTCAAAGTCAATCAATGTAATTCACTATGTGAAAAGGCTAAAGAAGAAAAATCATGTGATCCTAACAACTGATACAATGAAAGCATTTGAGAAAATTCAACACCCATTCATGATAAAACTCTCAGAAAAAAACTAGGGATGGGGCGACTTTCTCAAGTTGATAAAGAATATCTACAACAAATACCAGCAGCTAACATCACACAAGTGGTAAAGGACTGAATGCTTCGACTAAGATTGGGAACGAGAAAGGTGTCTGCTTTCACCACGCTTACTCAATACAGTACTGGAAGCCTTAGGAAGTACAATAAGGCAAGAAAATAAAATAAAAGGCATACAGACTAGAAAGGAAGAAAAAAAATTGAGCTCATTTGCAGATGGCATGATGGTCTGCATGGAAAATGCCAAAGAATATCCAAAAACAAAACAAGACTTAAACAAGTCCTAAGATAATAAAGGAGTTTAGTAAAGTTGCTTGGTACAAGGTCAACATATAATAATTATATCTCTGTATACTAACAATAAACACATGGAAAGCAAAATTAAAGTACAATACCACTTACAATCTCTCTCAAAAAAGTTTGCACATAAATCACCAAAACATGTACAGAACTTGTATCCTGCAAATTACAAAATGTGGATGAAATCAATCAAAGGAGATCTTTTAGATGGAGTGAGATACCATGTTCATGGGGTGGAAGATTCATCGCAGTAAAAATGTTAATTCTCTCCAAAATGATATAGTTACAAGGCAATTCCTATCAAAATGCCCTAAGATTTTTTTTGTAGGCATACACAGGCTTATTCTAAAGTGGATACGGAAAGCAAAGGAAGTAGAATGGCTCTAACGTTTTGAGGAAGAAAGAAATGGGAAGAATCGCTCTATTTTATTTCAGAACTTATTATGCAGCTAGAGTAATCAAGACTGTGTGCTACCGGCAGAAGGGTGGACTCAAAGATTAATGGAAAACCCAGAAATAGCCCCTCACAAGGATGGCCAATTGATTTTTGACAAATGACCAAAAGGAATTCAATGGAGGAAGGAATCTTTTCAACAAATGGTGCTGGAGCAATTGGATATTCATAGAAAAAAAAAAAAAGAAAGAAAGAAAGAAAGAAAAGAAAAGAAAGAAGCCTCAATTTAATGTTGGACTTATACAAAAATTAACTCAAAATGCACCCATGGACATACATGTATATGTAAAATTATAAAAACACAAGAGATGATTTTGGGGATCTACAGCTTGGTGAAGAACTCTCAGACCATAACATCGAAGTGTAATAAGCCTAAGACAGATAAATGAGACTTCATCAAAATGAAAAATGTTTGCCCTGCAAAGGACCCTGTTAAGACAAGCCCCGGAGTGGGAGAAAATACTTGCAAACCACGTATGAGACAAAGGATTCTGAATATATACATTCAGAATATATATAGGATCCTCGTCAGTCAGTAGTAAAAAAACCCCAAACAATTCAGTTAAAAATTGGCAAAGGACTGGAAGAGACATCTCACCGAAGAGGGTGTACAGAGAGCAAACAAGGGCACAAAAAGACATTTAACATCACCAGCCCTGAGGGCAATACACATTGAAACTATGATGAGATACCACCACATACCTATAAGAATAGATAAAATCAAATGCAGCGGCAACCAAATTCTGGCAAGGATGCGGAGAAACTAGGTCTTCCGTTCATTGCTGCTGGAAATATGAAAGGACCCAGCCACTCTGGAAAAGAATATGGCAGGGTCTCACCAAACTGAACACACACTCTCGGGCATATATCCCAGAGAAATGAAAACTCCCGTTCTCACAAAAACCTGTATGTGAATATTTACAGAAGATGAACCCTTAAGAGCCCTGAACTGGAAACAATCAAAATGTCTCCAATGGGTGAATGGCTCAATTGCACACTGTGGGCTACTACTTGGTAATAAAAAGGAACAGGCTTTTGGTGTGTGCAACTCCTTGGACAGATTGCAGGGGTTTTATGGTGAGTAAAAAACTGCCATCTCCAAAGGTCACATGTTGTGCAATTCCATTTGCATACCATTCTTGATATGACAAAATGGTAGAGACGAAAAGCAGATCGGTGGTTGCCAGGGGATATCAGGATGGCACTGGGAGGGAACAATTCTGCATCTTGATGGAGGGCTGGTTACAGGAATCTGCACATGTGATACAACGGAACACAACTACACACACTTTGTACCAACGTCAAACCCCCTGGTTTGATGTCACACTGTAGCGATGGAAGATGTGGCCATTGGTGGAAAATGAGGGTTAGGCAGGATTTCTCTCTGCTATTTTTACAACTTCCTGTGAATCTTCAGTTACTTCGAAGCTCAACAAACGAGCGATGATCCTGCCACTGCTCGGCTTTAGAAGCTTCAACAATTATTTATAGCCCACAGCCGTGGTTTTACGACTTCAGAGTGTTGTGTATTACTTCTGTTGTACTAAATATGCCTGTCTCCAGGCCCGGGGCCCAGAAATCCCAATGCAGTAGGTAGCGGGGTGGGGTGGGGGTCTGCCCCTCTGATGACCTCAGCAGGTGCTTGGGCTGCACCGGGGAGGGGGCGGGGGTCTTCAGCTCACATGCTGAGAAACTCAGACTCTGGCTTTGCCCTTGAACTCTTAATTGACAGTAAAAAACCCTGCTGTGTAACAAAAACCTCTGCTCCCCAGTTCCAGGACCAGGGTAAGACGAGCAAGGAGTGGAGGGTGTGATATGTAAGGAGGCGCTCACTCTCAGGTCCCTGCAAGTGCAGAGCTAGCAGCTTCCTGACTCTGAGAGTGAGTGCCTGCTGAAATTTGGCACCTTAGCTCCCTCCACCTGGTCCTGGCCCTGCTCCCCACTCACGGACTTGGACAGAAAGGTTCGTAGCAGCTTTCTTTATTATACCCCCAAACTGGAAACAACCAAATGTCTGTCAATTAGTGAATGGATCAACAGATTGTGGTATAGTCATACGACAGAATAGTGGTCAGCAATGAAAAGGAGAAGCTTCTAATACATGCAACGACATATGTGACTCTCACAAACAGTATGCTGAGTAACACAAAAGAGGACACATTCCGAACAAAATTTGGGAAACTCTGGGAAAGACAAAACCAATCTACAGTGATAGAAATTCTAGGAAAGGCTAACATAATTTATACTCCCAGAAAGCAAATCGGTGGGTGCCTGGGGTGGGTGATTTGTCTAGGCAGGTAGGTGATTACAAAGGCACTGTTTGGGGCATCAGGAATATTTCATTTCTTGACTGGTGGTGGTTACACTGGTGTACATGTATGTAAATGTCCATTTAACGTGGGTACATTTTATCATATGTGAGTTATAGATCTCCGTGAAGCTGATGAAAGAAATTGAACAGAAAAACAAACAGGACCCCCAGTTGCTTCACATACATCCGAACCCTGGGCTTTGCAGGGAAGGCCTTCTCTTCTTGGTGGGCTTGGGTACCGCCCAATTGGGTAGGAAGAGCCTTGGCGAAGGGTCAGGACACCTGGATCCTCATGCTGGTTCTAGTTATAACAGTGGATGACCCACTGGACTCTCTCAGTCCCAGGTCCCTCCTCTGCTGTGAGTCCTTCCCAGGGCTGGTGGAAGCCACAAATACACACAAGTATGTGTAGTCACCTGGTGAAGCGCTAGCCATCTGTCAGGAGGTCTTACTGGTTCTCGGATCGAAGCTTCCTTTTGCCACAGCCCTTTGAGTTCAAGTCCGGAATGGCTCTAGGAATACCAGATTTCGATAGCAATCAGGGATATGCAAAGTAAGCTACAGACATCATTATTTACACATGTATTCGGCAAACATTAGAAATTCGTAATATCAAAGGCTGACGAGAATGGAGAACAGTGGTGAGGATCCTCAGCGCAAGGCTGGCGGGAGTGAGGACCTGAGTTGTACTTGGAGGACAACCGGGGAGGAGTGAGGGCTGCAAATACCCTCTGATCCCCCAGTATCACTCTGGGGGTCCTCATCCAGAGAAACTCTGCACAGGCCATAGGGAGATGGAGCTGCAGTGTTGTGTTTGATGACAAAGACTGGAGACAAGCTAGGTGTCTGTCACTAGGGAATGGATATATAAGATGTTGGTCCGTGCACGTGCACTAAGTCAGAACAGGAACCGGAAATAGATTTACAACAGCTACATGGCTGTAGCTCGAAAACACTGAGCAGGAAAAAGTGTTCTAGATTAGATTTACGGCACAGTGTCGTTCAGGTAAGCTGAATGCATGCACACTGGGGTTTTTAAGAATATAAATATAAATTCCACTTTTCAGGCATGATTTTGAGGACTGGTCTGATCCAGAGCCAGGAACACATCTTCAGGGCCGGTGGTTTTCAATCTGGGCTATGCTGAATCACTGGGGGAGTTTGGAAACGCTGACGTCTGAGCCCCACAGCCAGAGATTTCAGGTTAATTGGCCTGGAGTGTGGGCCTGGACCACCAGGATTTTTAAAAAGTCACTTCCCCCCCCCTCTCCCCCTCCCCAAGTGCAGCCGAGGTTGAGAGCCACTGCCCAGGGGCTCAGATTTTTTAAGTAAAACCATTACTCCAGATAATCCTGTAATTTAGGCAAGTTTGGAAGACACTTGGAGCCTATAGCTCCCACAGCTGTAAAACGGAAAAGACACTCATCTTGCAGAGTAAGTTAGATGGGTTAGACCTGATGTTGGTCATTGGTTGCCACTTAGGAGCTCAACAAATGGTAAGCATTATTTTGAAAAAAAAAAAAGAAAAATTAGGAGATCATTGAAATCATCAACATCAAATTAAAAGATAGAACTGTACTACCAACTGAACTGAACGACCAGAATCCTGGTAAGTTCACGTATTTCCCTGGGAAGGAGGAAAGCTTCTATATTGGTAGAACGAGGGGCTGGACCTCACCGGTTCTCAATGTCCCCACCGAGTCAGGAAGCTGGCCTTCTTGGTAGTTACAGTTTGAAGATGCTAGAGAATTTACCGTTGGCCACTGCCCCCTATTGAAATAATACTGTCACTTCTGAGTACAGAATACTCAGACTTGCCATATAATTCCACTTGAACTTCAGCTCACCCGGGGAAAGGCTGACCCCTTCTTGAGCACTCACAGAAAATACTGCCCCTTAAAGGAATTCCTATAATCATAGTAGCTAATACAGGATGCTTTCTTATGTCTGTTCTAGACATTTGACATATGTCAATCCTCACCTTGAACACAACTCAACGCCTGCAAACACAAAAAGCAGGTACTATTATCTGTGTTACATGGGCGAAGGAACTGAGGCACAGAGAGGTAGCTGACTTGCTGAAAGTCACACAGCTGGGAAGCAGCAAAGCAACAACCCTGGCTCCAGGGTCTATTCCTAACCAGCTCTGCTCTTCTGCCTCTCACATGCCTCTGATTCCTTTGATCTGATCAGGAAAATTGTTCTGCAGCCTCTATTGTTGTCCAAGTATTTTTTTTCCCCACTTAAAACACCCTCAAGTCTGTGCCCCACCCCAGGGAGACCCCTCCCCTTCACAGCAAAATTCCTTGGAAGGATAGTCCCCATCCACACTCCCCAGCAGCTGGTCTGTCATTAGTTCTCACTTCCAAATTCCTCAGGAGTCTGGCCCCGCCCTGCTTCTCTGATTTCTATGCGCTCTCCCCAAATGCCCTCACTCTCGTCTGTGATTCATAATCACAAATAATGCCAGCATCAAACCAAGGTAATGCATGTGGTAGTTCATAATCCAAAGGCATTTTCACAGAAATTGAGACCCTGGCTAGATGGCACGAAAATCTCATGGTGCAGGAAGGGCCCAATGAGTTCGTGACCTCTGCTGAATTCCCCTGCCTTCACCTCCTGGCTGGACCAAGTCACCTGCACCCCTAAATACACATGGCTTCTCCGGGCTTTCCCATGTGCTTCCCTATCGTGTCCACCAGGAGGCGGTCTTCGCTTCTTATAGCCTCCATTCCTCCCTCTTCACAGGCCCAGTACACAACCTGGCTATTGCCCAGTGGGTAAGTGGATATGTGTGAACTGAGATGCACTTAAGTGCAAATTACAGATGTTGAGGATTTAGTACAAAAAAAAGAATGTAAAACATCCCACTAATAAGTGTAATAAACAGACTACACATTGAACTGGTATCTTAGATAGATTAAAATTAATTTTGCCTATTTTAGATTTTTAAAAATGTGGCTACTGAAAAATTTAAAATTGCATATGTGACTCACTTTATATTTTTATTGGACAGTCCTGGCTTAGAGGCTCCCTCCTGATGGCAAACTCTAGGTAGCCCCGCAAAACCCTAGGGCTCTAAGGAACCCAGTTTGAAAACCATTTGCTTGACTTTACTCATGAAGAAACTGAGGCCCAGACTGACCTACAACTTTTCAAAGATCATCCAAGTGATGGAATCTTGGGTTTAGATTAGAAACAGCGTGTCCTACACTCTGTTGTTTTTTCCTTTCTATCTTGGAGGTCCTTGAATGCCACATAGGGACACAGGCGCAATGGGCCTTTAAGATCCTTTATTGTGAAATGTCACCACCTCAGGTTCTCTCCCTGGTTCCTCCTGCATGTCTCCTGCATGCCAAGGGGCTGCTCTCTGCTGCATGAGCCTTTCCCCGCTTCCTGCTGGGAACCCCAGTCCATGCTTTAGGGCTCTATCTGGCTGCCCCCCTACACTGCTCACAGCCCGACTGGAAACCCTGAAGACAAGCCGTGACTGCTGAGCCCTCCTCATCCTTTTGTCTTAACACTCCTCCTGACTTGCCCAATCCCAGTCCTACCCAGGGGCCATGGTAGCTTTGGCCGGGCTAAGTTCAATCCAACTGGAAGGATGGGAAACAGCCAGCCAGAGGGCCACTGGCTGACCCCATGACCACCCCGCTGTGCCACCGCGGAGAGCTCACAGAGCCCATCCACCCTGCCTGCAGAGGGGTGACCAGTGGTCACATGGCCAGTGATTCACATAGGAACTGAAAGCGCCCTTTGCTGCGGCGACTTCTTGAAAGCAGACACATGAATCAGCAGCAGGGAAACAGGGAGGTGAGGCTGGCCCCGAGTCGCAGTCGGGGACGTGAAGCACTAGCTCCCTCCCCCACAGCCCAGTGGAGCCGCAGCATCATGGGTCAGGGTAGTGGTATTTGTGGTAGGGGCTGAAGTTCAGAACACATGTGTGAATGCGTGTGTGTGTGTATGCGCACGCATGCACGCCCAGGTCAGAAGACCTCCCTGTCGCTGGCTTGTGTCCTCCTCATCACAGAGGCCCTATGCAGGGGGAACAAATGGTCTCAGCCAGCCCCCTGGCCCCGGATTCTGGGTCGGGTTGCCATGTGGGTCCAGGCCCTGAGCACGGCCAGGGTTGCTTGGCCAGGGTCACTGTGACGTGCCTCCAATCTCCTCTCTCCTGGCTCCAGGGCCACAGAGAGAAGAGCTGAATCATGAAGCTGTAAGCGGACCCATGCCGTGTGGATCAGCAATCACAAGATGACGGTTCTCATGATTTCTGCCACAACCCTAGCTGTGCAATCTTGGGCTAGTCACTGTACATCTCTGAGGCTCAGTTTCTCAGATGATGTTTATATTAATTATCTATAACTTGAAAAAATAACTCCTTCAAAACTTAGTGCCTTAAGCCATGAACACTGATTATCTTACACAGTTTCTGTGGCTCAGGAATTTGGGAGCCACTCAGCTGGGAAGTATGGGCTTATGAGCTTTCCCGGCACGAGGCCTGGATATTCACTGGGGCTGCAGTCACCTGAAGGCTTGACTGGGGCTGGAGGATCTGCCTTCAAGATGGTTCATTCACATGGCTGCCAGCAGGAGCCCTTAGTTCCTGGCCACTCGAGTTCTCTATGAGGCTGCCTGAGTGTCCTCCCGACATGACGGCTGGCTTCTCCCAGAGTGAGCAATCTAAGAGAGCAAGACAGAAGCCATGCTATCTTGTATGAACAAGCCTGTGAAGTCAAGCGCTGTCATTTCTGTACTATGCTATTTGTTACACAAGTCAACCCTATTCAAGGATGTGAATATCACAATGACCCATTGGAGGTCATCTTGAATGCTACAGCAGCATTAATAATATCTGCCATGCCCATCTCACGGAGTCATTGTGAGGTTTTGTTTGCATACCCACCGCAAAGAAAACCATTAACCAGAGGATGCATCTGTCTGGCAATGTACTCATTATATATGGGTGCTCACCAAAGGGAGGCTTTGTTCATCCATTAGTGTTCTCTCTAAGGAAAACAGGTGGGTCACAGTCTCACAAATTCCAGGAGGGAGGCTAGGCCAAGACGGAGGTTGAATTGTGCCTTAGCCCTTAGTTCTGACATTCAGATGAGTTGGTATGTTCTTCACGAACTTCAGTGGGCTGCATAAATGGGAAGGTCCATTGTCATTACCTCCTGGCAAGTCTCTGCCAGATCATCCCTCAAAGGATCTCACCACCCAATTTTTTAAACAGCCACAAAAAGAAATTAGATGCCTTCGGGCGCCTGGGTGGCTCAGTCGGTTAAGCGTCTGCCTTCGGCTCAGGTCATGATCCTGGAGTCCCTGGATCGAGTCCCGCATCGGGCTCCCTGCTTGGCAGGGAGCCTGCTTCTCCCTCTCCCGCTCCCCCCTCTTGTGCTCTCTCTCTCTCTCTCTCACTTTCTCTCTCAAATAAATAAATAAAATCTTTAAAAAAAAAAAAAAAGAAATTAGATGCCTTCAATGTTTTGCAACGACCGGAAACAACTTCTCTAAGTTGACCCTAAATCTTTCATGGTTCACTGATGCCCACTTCTCCATATGGATATTCTGGTTACTACTGCTGCATAATAAATTGCTCCAAAACATAGGGGTGTAGGACAGTAGCCATTTGATTTTGCTCATGATTTTTTGGGATTAGGAATTCTGAAAATGCTCAGCTGGACCCTTCACCTGTGGGATTTCTCACGTGGTTGCAGTATGATGTCAGCTGAGGCTTCAATCATCTGAAGGTCAGCTTGGGCTGGATGTCCAAGATGGCACGTGCACATGGCTGGCAGCTGAGGCTGGCTGTGGGCTGGAAGTTCAGCTGGGTTGTCCACATGAATGCCTACACATAGCCTCTCCAGCATGGCAGTCTCAGAGTTGTTGAATTTCTTATACGGTACTGGATTCTTCTGCAGCTAGTGTTCTGAGAGAAGTGGCATCTACATAGCCTTCTGTGAAGGCCGTCAGGGTAACTTCTCCCACAGTTTATTAGTGGTACACTACCATGGTCCCCTGGGTACAAGCGAGCCATCAGGGTAGCACAGATTTAAGAGGATGAGAACTAGACTCCATTTCCCGATGGCAGAGTGACAAGGTCCCACTGTGGACGGGCATGTGGGATGGAACAAGTCACTGTGGCCATCTTTAGAAGGTATAATCTTCCACAAAGGACGTTTTCCACACTTGAAGGCCTGTATTGAGCACTGCATGAACAACTTGTTTCATAGAGTCAAAGACTATTTAGAGCTGGATAGAGTCTTAAAGATTCTCTGGTTTAATCATTTTAAGATGAGGAAAATTGAGGACTCAAGAGCTGAAGTGGCTTGCCCTGGACCCTGCAGCTGGTCAGGGGGTGGGGGGAAGCAGCACTGGGAATCCCAGTCTCCTATCCACCTGTGCTCCATCCTGCCCTTGGCAAACTCTGGTAGTTGCTGGCATCATTCCCCTTCCTTCTTTCTAACAGGAGAATGATTTTACTCAGGTATCTACCCTGCCCACAAGGCTTATGGCCCCAAAGGGAGCTCACCCTGTGGTGTTGCTCTTTCTACACCCAAGGTCAGCATGGCAAGAGCCATTTTGCCATCAGGCTGCAAACGAAGCCACCATCCCGAGGGAGGCAGAGTCTAGAATGTCACTGGAAAATGGAGTTGTTGCTGCTGCTGCTGGATGAAGTCAGCTGCAGGCCTGCTCTGCTGAACTTCCCATCTTGTGAATCGACGATCTCCCTATTGTTAAAGCCACTTTGTTCAGGTTCCATCTACGTTGAATGCATCCTAATTAAAATACTTCTGTTTCTAGGATTAGTCCTGACCTTAGAAGGGGCATTTAAGGAGATTTAGCTCAACAGTCCAGGCTTAATCTTCAGGTATGGCCAGTGTGTCCTGACCTGAACTTGGTTTCTGATAACTGGAATTTCCTCTCACTCTCTGTGCCGTCTCTACCTACAGTGGCTCAGTCCCTCCAGAACCCACTCTTATTACTGTTATTTTCAGTTCCTGCTCAGGGCTGGAGTCCTCTCCTCTTCCCTCCTACGTGTTGTCCATCTTCTTGGATTTGTGAGGATCACCACTGTTGGGGTCCTCCACATTGAGTTCTGAGTTCTGCCCCTCTTGGTACATGGTTGGCTGGACACTCACCTGGTTTAGGTCTGTTGTTGTACCGTGCAGACCCCCGGTCCTGCCTGCTGGACTGGACTTCCTCACTGCACCTGTAGCTGGGCAGATGAGACCTGTCCCTCCCACAATTCCCTTTGTATCTTCACGGAAGGGGGTCTCCTTGTAGATCTTTCTGGTAGAACTTTGGGAGAAAATGCTTGGTTTGGGAGGTACAACATCTCATATTTATACCTGCAAATATTTCACAGTGCATGAGGCACACGTTTTATCATATTTCATCCCTGCTGGTTGGGGAGTCAGGTCACATGGGGATTTTGAAAGCAAAACAAGAAAATCCATTTATGTCAGTTCTCACTAAGATATGTTTTGCTTGAGGTCTCTGCTTGCATCCTCACCACCTCTTTGTGGCCCCAAATGATCCCCCTGCACTTGGAAGTATGATTGTCTGCTTGCTAAAAAGAAGTCTGCATTTAGGGAAGAATTCACTCTGAGACTTGCTTTTATGGTAATCTTGGAGTTGGAATGAGGTTACAGGATGGTAGGGGACTTTTAATTCCTTTAAATAATGACAACTGTTGGTATTGACCAAAGGAACTGCATGGTTGTACATCACGAAACTGGCTTAGGTCAGTTCTAACACTGGGAAGTAGGAGATGCACATGCATTAATGAGCAGTGGGGAATGTGCTCAAGATTTCAGCGAGGTGAGGGAGGGCCCAGGGAAACAACCTCACAGGTGTGTGTCCAGCAAGTCCCTTGAAATCTTCCTCTGGGCTATGGTGGCATGTCCTCTCTTCCTTCCTGGCCTTTGGCCCATAGCACCCAGCCCTACCCTCCTTCTTCCTCTTTCATGTTCTGGAAAAACTCCTTCCTTCTGCAAAAAACTTGCAGCTAAAAGTCCAGGCTAGAAGCTCCCTCTCTACCATCTGAATAGTGAACTTCTCAAAGTAACTTTCATGCCAGCTTCATGGTCTTTGCAATGACCTTGAAAATGCTGATCTGTGAAAACAAAGGGTGATGATTCAAACTTCTTGATAAAGACTGAAGCATCATGAGTTCTAATCTCTCTGCATTTCCTTGTAGTGGTTCTGGGGTGTCAACGATGGATAGAAGGCTGGCAGGCTTGGCCTGGTTCCCCATCTCTGCAGCCTCCTCCTTTCTGCAGCTGACATCACCCCCAAGTCCCCTTCCGCCAGGTTTCTAAGGAGGCTGCAGCCCAGACCATGAGGATCGAATCCGTGGAGTCCTTTTTGTGCTCTGGTTCTAACCATGCTCCAGTTCTGGCTGCCAGGTCTTGGCCTCGTTTCTTAGATCTTCTCTCTCCCCCATAGAAGCTTGCTCATCCTCCAGTCTTACCATGAACAGGCTCTGCCTTATCCCCAACACCCTTGTCCACGTCTTTGGGGGTTGGACTGCTACCCCAGACTCCAGCCCACCTGGGATGCTGAGACTTGATGGATGCCAGATCTTTCTGATGAAAACTAATGGGCCCCTGGGCTTGCAAGGGCACCTCTCACTTCCCAGTTTGGTCACGTACAACCATGAGGTTCGTCTGGTTAATATTAGCAACTGCCATTAGTTATAGGAATCAAGGGCTAGCTCCTTCTCACACTCCAGGTTACCAATAAATGCATGTCTCAGACTGAATTCTTCCCTCCAAACAGACACTGATTAGCAAGTAGGCACAAATCAATCACACCGCCTCCTGTGGGCTTGATGAAATCCAAACTCCCTGTTCTTTAGGGCGCTCCAACAAGATCGCGCACGAAAGAAAGTCTCACCAGAGGCAAATGTGATAATTCTCTACTAGTGGGATTGGCGAGCCACCTGGTGAGACTCAGGTTGGTCCACATCCTCCGGAATCAGCAGCTACACACGTAGGCCCTGGGCAACATTGTTAAGTGGGAAGGAAGAAAGTCTCCCTAGATTCTAGTACCCTGTCCACGTGTTTGCGAAGTTTCTCCATGCTTCACCAATGAGAACCCATCCCTCCATATATTATGCAAACTAACAACACCTCTGGCACTGATCAGAAAGACAGCTGAAGCACTGTGGGGGCCCTCTGGGCTTCTGATTAAACTCAAATTACCACCCCTGGCGTTGCCTTCATTGGGGCAACTGGCCTCCTCTAGGGTGTAGATTAAACGGGACAGACTCACATTTAGATCACACTTTTGGTGCCAAAGCATTTTAAAGTAAATTGCAGATACCACGGTAACAGGACACCCGGCCTCTATATTAATAATAATAAACAGCATTTCTGGTTTTACGAGATGCCATGCCACGACTTTCCGCCCCTTGCAAAGTAAGTGGCCTGAATTATTTCTAAGCCTCCTTTCGCCCCCCCCCCCCCCACCCAGGAGTCTCACACGGACTCACCAACAGTGTCACTAGCTAGGGCTCCGCACGCCCCACTTCGTCCCCTTCCCCTCTGCAACCCGCATGCGTTGCTGGAAGCGCCTACAAGCACA
The DNA here is from genome assembly GCF_054177405.1 of Leptonychotes weddellii. Taxonomy (NCBI): domain Eukaryota; kingdom Metazoa; phylum Chordata; class Mammalia; order Carnivora; family Phocidae; genus Leptonychotes; species Leptonychotes weddellii. Next base: position 12,921,781 of record NC_138369.1, read on the forward strand.
AGCACCATTTCAGAGGGGGGCTGCTTCTTCCCCACTCCAACCCTTCCTGTGGCCAGTGACCACATGAACACATGACCTGTCTCAGCCAATCATAGGGGCTTCGTCCTTTTGGCCAAAGTGATTGGCCAGGAAAGGGCATGTGGTCTGCAAAGCCAATCAGGAGAGCTCCTGGTTTTCTCAGCCTAGTGCTGGAGAAAATGGCCACTTGGCTGGGGTTCGGGTCCAGAGCTCCCTGTTCAGGCGGACTTTGGCCTTGTGGGGTCAGCTACGTTGTGAGAATGAATCCAGTAAGCAGAGAGAGAATCAGAGGCATAGGTTGTGACGGACTGAATGTTTGTGTCCTCCCCACCGAATTCACATGTTGAAGTCCTGATCCCCAAGGTGACTGATGGTATTAGGAGGCGGGACCTTTGGGAGGTATGTAGGTTTGGATGAGGTCAAGAGGGTGGGGCCGCCAAGAGGGGATTAGTGCCCTTCCAAGAGGAGGAAGCGAGCCCAGCGCTCACTGTCCTTGCAACCGCGGGCACTCATGCAAAGAAGAGCTCCTGCCAGGGCAAGCGAGGAGGATCTACAAGCCCGGAGGCAGGCCCTCGCCCAGAATGAGTGTGCCAGTGTTTGATCTTGGACTTCCCAGCCTCCAGGGCTGTGAGAGACAGATGCCCGCTCTTCAGAGCACCCAGCCTGTGGCACTTTGTTATAGCACCCAGATGGAAAGGAGATGTACATGGAAAGAGGAAGTCCTCCCAACAGTTGAATCTCTAAATCCAGTCCTCCCTGGGTCCAGCTGTACCTCTGCCCTCTGTGTGGTTTGGTTATGCAGCCCACAGATTCCCTGTTTTGCTCATGCTGGTTTGAGCTAAGTTTCTGATTAATTTGTCCACCATCACCAGTCAGCAGTTGCTTTACAGGACAAAACTTTCACTCCTTGTGGGAGGCCCCGTGCTGCCGGGCCTCTGGTGCTTGCTGCTCCAGACCAGTCCCCCACCCTGTCCTCCTGATGCTGCCCAAAATGTCCACATCCGAACCCGAGGACCATCTAGGCCAAAACAGAGACCCCAGTATTGCAGTGCAGTTGGCTTGTGGCCAGCGTGTCTGGTAGACGCCCACTCTTGGGGTTAGCACAGTGTGCACACCTCTGGGCTTGCCCACAACTAATTCATGCACATCGTAAATCCATGAAGTCCTGATTAGCAATGTTGGTTTCTTATTTTCAAAAGTTGTATTGCCAGAAAAGGTATCACCCTGTCATCCTCTTCAGAAACCATTTCTGCCTCCTGGGAGGGATGTCCTCCCCCCAGGACCTGAGGCTAATTCTATCCCCTCAGTGCTAGCCTACTCTCCTTTCCTATGTGTCCCCAGACTCAGTGTGTGCACCGTGGCTAACTCACCTGTGATCTCCAAGAGAAGCCTCATACTATGGAAGCTCAGTGAGGCCCATGTGTCTGGTGCTCTGTGCCCGTGTGAACACCCCAGCCTCACGTTTCTGCCACTGATGCAGTACACAGCTAACTCACCCTGAACTGTGGGCTCAGCAAGCAGAACCCTCTCAATCTGTATCTGTATTTTCCACACAGAGGAAGCCAGATAGCATGATGTGTCAGTGGTTTGTTTCTATCTCGCTGATTACGAGGTTGAAAGCAACATATCCTGCTGCATGTTTTCTCCTTCGATGGATTAGGGCCAGGGTTCCCAGGACAGCTGATGAAGAACCTAGGGTTTAGTTTTCCCATCTGTAGAATGGAACCACTATGAAAACATTGCTTGGACCTCACCTCCAACAGGACTGAATATCCTGGACATGCAACAGAAACTTTGGAGTGCCTCAGGGCCCTTGAGAGAAGGGGGTTTCCTGAGAGGACAGCAGTGTCAGGTGTTGCAGGTGGTTTGGAGTCCATCCATGCTCTTGACTTCTCTCATGGCCTCATGGCTGCATGAAAACATTGCTCGGACCTCACCTCCAACAGGACTGGACTGTGCCTTGTCTGGGTGGCCGGTGAACCATGGCCGGTGAACCTCCCTCTCCTCTTACTCCCAGGAAGACAATCATCTCTGGTTTCTCCAGCCCTGCATCCCAGAGGGAGGTGGTCTGACCAGCAGACACTGGAGATATCCCCTGCCGTTCATTCTCTCCCATATGATCTAGTCTTGGGCTTTTAGCCAGACACATAGCTGCCTAGCCTAGGACTAATACTTCCTAGCCTTCCCTGCACCTGCGTGTGGCCTTGTGACCACATTTTGGCCAGTGATTCATACAAGTGAAAGTTATCTGGGTGACTTCCAGGCTGTGCTTTTAAAGGGAAGAGGCATGTCCTCTGGGTCGTTTTTCCTTTCCCACCTGGCAGAAAGTGAAAACGTTATGGAAAGCCATCTTGGAGAGTGCAGACGAGGACAATACCACAGTTGGCAGAGCAACAAGATAAAAAGAGCCTGGGCCTCTGACATCTTTGCAGAATAGAGCTGCCATACCAGCTTAGACTTCACATGAGAAAAAAGTAAGCGTACATTTGTTTCAGCCATGTCATTGGGGTTTGGTTTGGGCAGTTGAGTCACTGTTACATTTAGAAAATCATCGTTGCCTTCAAGCTGGCTTCCTCAACTGGAAAACCTACGGTTGGACTCTCTTGGGTTAGTACTCACCCTAGACCCCATCAGTGGCCACCTTTGCACAGAGAACAGTTTAGCACGGCTTCCTGGGGTAGAGGTGGTGGGAAGAGCAGTTACAGCCAGGAAGGGATACATAGCACGGCAGGGCAGGCATCCAAACAAGAACCTTGCGTGGCATTAGTCACACATTGCAAGATGTCATGGGTCATTTTCACTAGGTGACTAGAAAAGGATGTCAACTGGGCTTATTTGCAAATCTTTGGAGTTCCCAGATGGCAAGCAGGATGAAACGCCATCAGGTTGGACATCCAGCAATGCAGGCCTAATGGCGCCAGTGGCTGGGGACATCAGCAACAGGAATTGGTGGGCATCATTAATCTGACTCCGTGGCCGCCACATGTCTGCCTCTTTCTGTCCTATAACTAACTCCATGTCCTCCTGCCTGGTGAGAACTCTGATTGGCTTAGCTAATGCTGTCACCTTGGTTTGGTCAGTTCCCTTTGCATCAGGTCGTGTCATGAGCCACTAGCACTTTATGGTGGGGTGTCCACTCCTGGTCCCCTCAGTGGGCACCCCTGTCCAGACGTCATCCCAGAACTGTTTTCTCTAGGTGGGTGGGTGGGTGGGGCTATAGGCCAGGTAGTTCAGTTAAAGGAGACATTGGGCATGAAAAATACCTAAAGCATCAAGGAATTGGCAGCAGCCACATCCGGTGATTCGGGCAGGTTTTAGCACTGAGCGGGTTCTATTCAAAGCAAGAGAAGTGACCCAGGAGTGGATGAGGCCAGGTGTCCGTGGCATGAGCCAAGAGTGAAGCCCCTGGCTTTAGCTGGAGCATGCACAGTAATGCCCTGTCTCTGAGCATGGAGAGAGGATGGAAGATTCTAGCTAGAACACTGCAGAGAGGAATTCTGTCCCAGGGGGACCTAAAGAGGCTGTCAGGCCCAGGGAAAAAGGCCCACCCCTTGGAGTACAAGACAAGTCTAAGTCTCAGAAGCAAGACTACAGAAGAGTCCAATCCACTCTGCTGGATTCATCCTCCCTCTTGCCTTGCTGCCAGTGTTTTTTCATTTATTCTCACTGTGGCTCCTAACCATGGTTCACCGGCCACCCAGACAAGGCACAGTGGAGTCCAGCTTCCTCCTCCTCAGAGTAACTGCTGGAACAGAGAGACTACTAAGTTCTCTTGCTTCTGTACCTTAAGGTTTCAAAATGATGACGAGTAGGGTGGAGAGATGGGACAGACATTCTAATTGCCCAACAGCCCTACCCATTCTCTTTTTCTTTCTTAGGAAGAGAAACCCAATTTTAGCCTCTCTGCAGCTCAGGGTGGCCAAGGGATGAAGTAGAAGGAATGGCCTGTTAGAAAAATTTTTCAGAGAAGCTGGCTTGGCTGGTAGAACCACTGTTTTTCCCTCTCCCACTTCCTCCTGCAACTGGCTTGGAGCATGGATGGGTGGGCTGCATCTCCAGGAGCCGTCTGGGATCACGAGGTGATCTGATGGATGTAAGCCCCACGCTGAGATGGAGGAACAGAGAGGTCAGAGTCAGAGTCTCTGAAGCTGCAATGGGCCCCACATAGCCTGGGGGTCAGCCTCCAGGTTTTCCATACCTAAGTGAGGCATAAACTTCTATCTTGTGGAAGCCCTCACTACGCAGTGTGCTTTGTGGACCAGCAGCGTGGGCATCCCTCAGGAGCTTGTTAGAAATGCTGAAGCTCAGGGCCTGCCCCAGACCTTTTGAATCAGAATCTGCATTTTAACAAGGTCCATAAGTGATTCATGTATGTGCACATGATGGTTTGAGAAGCACTGGTTTAAGCCACTATTATTAGTGTTTATCTTGTTGTTTGTAGCTGAATCTCATTCTTGTGGTTAGAGAAGATGATTGGTGACCAAGCATGGTCACCAAGAAAATGGGGCCAAAGAATGAATCTGCTGGGAAGCTCACCACAGGGCTCTTCCACTTGTCGCTTCCCTGCTTCCAGGAAAAGCATGCATGACTTTCCAGAAAACCCTCATTTCCCCAAGTCTTACCATGAGGGGCTCGGGGAGCTCTGACCAGGTTGTTCTTAAAAAGCACGGGTGCTGTCAGCTGCTATCACCCCAACCTCTGTCTCCAGACCAAAGGGTGTCAGAGGGCAGATGATGGTGTTAGCTCAGAGGAGGTAGGTGAGGGGGCCCACAGTCATTCTGAAACCTTAAGGTATCACAAAATCGATCATCCTTTCCAGAAGCCTTGGCCTTCTGTTTTTAAACACAGGCGTATCTAGGCTTTGTTTCTGGGGCTGCTGTCACACTCAGCTTCTCTGTGACTCAGACTTGATTGCCTGGGAGGGTCAAACCCTCTGGTACAGAACTCCCAGTTCATCCATAGCTGCCCAGATGGGTGGGGGAGGGGTGGAAAGGAAGCTCCTGAGGATGATGTTCTGGAAAATGGTTCTTGACATGCTACCAACTGGATGCAACTGTTCAAATGGATCACTCAAGGGCATCCAACTCTAGTGAGGCTCCTGAAAGTAATGGTTAAGAACATGAGTCTAGGATTCCAGGAGATCTGGTTTCAAGCCCTGGTTCTGCCCTTTACTCCCTTCCGACCTTGGGCAAGTCTCTAATTTCACTAAGCCTTCTCTCTGAGCACCGGGTAGCCTTTCAGTAAATCCCAGTCCTGCTGATGTTGGCCTGGTTTTCCTCATCTGTATATGGAGTAATAACAATGATAAAATAACAACATCTTCTTTGGAGGATTGTTGTGGCCTCAGGTACTTGACCTTGTGCGTTGTTAAATCCTCAGTTTTAGGGGCAGATGTGTTAGCTTCCCAGGTCTGGTACACCTGCACCTCTCAAACAGTAATGCCCAAATGCTTCACCTGGAGATTTTGGTAAAAGACAGTTTCTGATTCTGCAGTCTGGCGTGGACATCTGAAAGCTTCCCCCAGCTGCTGGTGACCCCACCACAGATGGCAAGATTGTAGAGGCTCTACTAGCGACCTGTGGGTATTCTTTAGTCCCGGCTCCTCGGCTATTCAAACCTTGGCCCTGCAGTTTCAGACTATAGTTACAGAAAGCAAAGGACTGCCACTTGTTGCCTGGGCCCGCCACAAACTTTCTGTTTCTGTTTTGTTTTTAATAACCTACTAAAGGTAGAACTTCATTTTGGATAAAATGCCTATATCCTGGCTAAGACAGGGAGTGACGACAGCAGGATTTGGCTCTCTCTGGGTTTCTTGTGGTGCACGATTTCCTCATGTTTAGAGGCTACCTCTCAGTTTGATGTGGCAGTTTTGCTGTGGTTTTGTCTTTCAACACACTTCCTGCTTTTCTTGCAAAACAAAGACTGCTTACCCCCTGTTGGTGGCCAAATTCCAAATGATTACAGGTTTCCTCAAGGGCTTGAGCAGGGCCTGGGGGCACATCCTTGGTCCTCAGGGTGTGAGGCCTTTGGGCTTTTTCTATTTGAAAACGGGGTTAAGATTAGCAGGGACTTTAATTTCTACTGGAGCAAATGATTGCAATTCTGTTAGAGGAACATGAAGTTAGAAGCACCTCAGAGCTTCAGATTTCAAGTGGAAATCTTGCTCAACCCCTCAATGATGACAGAAAGTAGAAGCCAGCCATTTTTGTAGTTGATATTGCCTGGGTCACATGATTTCAATGGCAGTGCTCACAGTTGCTAGAAATTCAGAGATTCATAAGCTACTGGAGCTGAACAGGACCTGAGAACTTCTAAAGCCAACTCCTCTATGTTCCAGAGGTGGAAACTGAAGTCCAGAGAGGTCAAGTGACTTGCCCAAGGTCACACAGCTAGCCCGGGCTTCATGGTCATTTAAAATCACTCCACAAATATTTCAGGTGAATTTCTTTGCTTGGTCACCCCCATTTCCTACAACTTCTAGCCACCATGTGATAAGAGTAATGTGGTAACCATTTCTCTCTTTTTTTACGAGTTTTTCCATTGTGGAAATAACACAAACCATATTACAGTCTGTTGGAAAACAGAGGGAAATAAATCACCCACACAATCTCTTTTTGACCCAATGCCTATCTATTACTTTCAAATCCTTTGCTATTTTTCTTATTTTGCTTTTTAATTATTAAAATATAGGTGCTTGGAAATAAAAATTCCAAAAATATAGAATGCCGTATAAAGTAAGTCTTCCCCAGTCCTTTGCTGGTTTTCCTTCTGATTGGTACCTTCTTTTGACTGTTTCTGTTTCTTTGGGTGTTTACCTCGATTGATAATGCTAAATAACATACTCCATCCAAGACTTCATATGGCAGTTTTAAGCACTGTCTACAGACTTGCAGCTGTGACAGGTGAATAACTTATTCACTTATCAATCCCCTTCTCCCACCTCTAAATCATTGATAGGTTTGTATTTTTATTTTTTCTGATGGTTAACCTTATGATTTTATATATCATTCAGTCTCTTTACTGACCCGCTAATTGCAGGTAGTAATTCTTGGCTCCTCACAATGTAAGACAGGTTAACTAATACTCCCTACTTCCCTCCACTTCTCTCTCGTCTGCTGCCCACCCTCTCTCACTTATACCACTTCTTTTACCTTGTCAAGTTTATAACACAGACATTCTCTTTAGTAAATTTGTCCTCCATGCTTTGTCAGTAAGTTAATTCTGATCATGGAAAGCCAGTGAACAAACAATATTTAAAGTACAAAGATTGGGGTGCCTGGGTGGTTCAGTCATTAAGCATCTGTTTTCAGTTCAGGTCATGATCCCAGGGTCCTGGGATCCAGCCCCGCATTGGGCTCCCTGCTCCTTGGGAGCCTGCTTCTCCCTCTCCCACTCCCGCTGCTTGTGTTCCCTCTCTCGCTGTCTCTCTCTCTCTGTCAAATAAATAAATAAAATCCTTAAAAAAAAATACAAAGATAGTGTAAATATTATTCCCTAAGAAGCAGGTGTTATGTTGAGATTTGTAGAGGGGATTGTTCCAATATCAGGGTCAAGTAGGTCTTCTTAGGCTCCATTAGCTACACAAAATCATGATTTTTGGGGGGTTGGTTTTATATTTGGGCCATGACGTAGGTATATACATTATATTCTAATATATAAATATATATTATATGTAAGTATATATTATATATTATAAATAAAATATATATATATTTCCACAGCTTACTGTTTTCTGAAATTTTTAGTTGGTTGACAATAGAAGCATATGCCTTCTTCATAATATCACAAATACCTTCTACCTTTTTAATTATATCATTTATTGAGTGCTCCAAAATATACGGACTTTTGACTAAGCCAACTGCACATCTGTACTGAAGTTTGAGTTTCTTTTAATTGTATTTCTAGGCTGGTTTAATTTTTTTTCCTTTTTTTTTCCTTTAGTTCTCTTGTCGTCTTCTTTCTTAAGTAGCACATCATCAAGTAATTTTATTTATTTCCACAGAGAATATATAGGAGTCAATTCTTTGAGTTCTTGCATGTTTAACAAGCCTTTATTTCTCCTCTACACTGGATGGATAGTTTGGCAAGATGTCAAATTCTAGGTAGAAAATGATTTCTTTGGACTTTGAAGGTAATTGTTCCATTGGCTTCCAGCATTAGGTACTGCTGCTGAGAATAATGCCAATCTTGTTCTTATTCTTTCATTGGTTATCTGTTTCTTGTCTCTCTCAGAGTATATTTAGGATCATCTTTATTATCCGTGCTCTGAAATTCCATGAGGTGGTTTCTGTGGATCATTCTCTGTTCCCTGTGCTGGGTCCCTGGGTTCTGTCCATCTAAAATGTTTGTCTTCCTTCCACACTGGGAGATTTTCTTCAATTATTTCTTCAATAATTTCCTGCTCTCCATTTTCACTTTTCTCCTTCTCTGAAGCCCCTGTCCCATAAATGTTGGCCCACCTCCACTGACACTTTCTGTCTTTTTTTCTCCAATTATCTGCCTTTTGTCATTTTACTATCTATTCTGCGAGATTTTCTTGATGTTTTGGTGTCATCTTTCTATTGTTTGAGGTTTTTTTAATTGCATGAAGTATATTATGATAATGAAGCTAATAACTTATTTTATATAATTAAAATTAGTTAAATTTATTTGAATTAATTAAAATACATTATTTTATAGTAAATTATTTAATAAAATATAAGATTTATTATAATAATTTAAAAGTACATTTCAAAAGGGATTTAAAATAGGCTCTTAGTTTCCAAGGGGGGGCTCCTTTTAAATAGACTGTTTTTGCTTCTTTTAAATAGACTGTTGTGGATGTATCATCTTGACTCTCCATGAGGATAATTAGAGTTTGGGGTTTTTATTTAATTCTTCCAATACTTAGCTCTACTTCCTTGAGGTTCATTTATTCTGCTTACTTATCTTGGTCCTTGTCTTTTATTTTCCTGTGTGAATGGTGATTTGGGGCAGCCCTTACCTATTTACATATGCCAGGCTGGGTGTTACAATTGGGCTAACTGGGGAGTGTTTCCTCTTCTCTGAGTAAGAGAGCTGATTGTAAGCTCTCCAGCCGTGGAAGAGGCATTGACCAACAGGCTTCAGTGTAAGCTGGAGAGTGGGCAGAGGCACGTAGCCTCCACCGCACTCCAGAACCACCCCACCACTCAACCGCACCCCACCCTCACCGTGCTGTAAACCCCAGCCCTGTAGCTTTTTAAAATTTTTTATTTTAAAAAATTTTTATTTATTTATTATTATTATTTTTAAAGATTTTATTTATTTATTTGACAGAGAGACACACAACGAGAGAGGGAACACAAGCAGGGGGAGTGGGAGAGGGAGAAGAAGCAGGCTTCCCGCCAAGCAGGGAGCCCGATGCAGAGCTGGCTCCCAGGACCCTGGGATCATGACCTGAGCTGAAGGCAGATGTTTGATGACTGAGCCACTCAGGCTCCCCTTTTGTTTATTTTTTAAAAATTGTTTTTCCAGCCTCACCTTTGGCGTAATTGCTACATGATTGTCAGAATCTGTAGGTTTCATTTTGTAAATCTGTAATGTTGATATTAGTTGATACTGATTAATTCATCCTTACACCTTGTGGTGGTTTTGAAACATGCTTGGAATTCTTTGACACTCCTCACAGGAAGGGGTACAGTCTGTGTCCTCTCCTCTTGAACCTGGGCAAGCTCTTACAACTGTTTCAGTGAACAGCTGTGACAGGAGTGGTGCTATGTGACTTCCGAAGTCAGATCAGAAAAGGTCATGCAGTTTCTGCCAGTTTCTTTTTAGGACACGGACTCAAGGGCTCCACATGCCACTTAAGAGGTCTGGCTACGCTGAAACCTCTTTGGGGAGAGACCGGATAGAAAGACAGGTAGGTAGGTAGATCAATTGATCAAGAAATGGATAGATCCTTAGGGGGCTGGCTAGGTCCATGGGTGGCTAGATGAATAGATTGAACCCCTAGTTATTTCAGTCTTCTTAGGCTCTTAGACATGTGAGTGAAGAACCCTTCAGGATGACTCTGGCCCAGCCTCTGTCTTTCTGCAACTGCATGACAGACAAAGCAAAAACCACCTTGCTTAGCCCAGTCCCCTCCAGATTGCTTTTGCCTTAAGCCACCATTTGGGATGGTTTGTTACACATTGCACACGTTAGCAATAGCTGATCAGAACACGCCTTATTCATGCATTTAATAATAGTTTATATTTATAGAAAAAAATCACAATAGTGTCCTATAATCTGAGACTCCCTTCTCTATGCTTCTGGTTTGAGCTCCCTGTCCATAACGCCAGGCAAAATTACTCCCTTGGTAGCAGTAACTCCACGAGTAGGAATTGTTTCTGGCCCAGAAACATAAATGGTTCTCATCAATGGTAATCGTTATTTCCATTATTAATGAAACCCTACTACTAAACAAATTAAGACCTTCAAATTCTTCCACTTCACACCCTCTCCCACCCCATACTTGCTCCCTTACTCTCTTGCTTGAGAAGGACTCATGAAGTTTTAGAACCTGAAAGGAATCTAAGGGAACATCAGAGCCACCCTACTTATTTTACAGATGAGGAAACTGACATTATGTCCCCCTCACCCCTGGTGTTGCACACTTGATAAATAGGTGACACAGAACTAGAACCCAGGTCTCCAGACCAATGCCACTCCATTTCATCACTTCCTGCCCTGGACGGGTCATCTTTCAGACCCAGAGGAAGGGCCCAACTCTCTAGACAGACCTACCCACCAAGTCCTTTTGTAATCAAGAGAAAGCTGCTTAGTGTCCCGCTCATGCACCTGTTCATTTATAGGTCAAATCAAGACCCCATTCAGGCCAGTATACTTGTGTAAACAGCTATGACACACAAAGAGAACCAAACAAAATAAAGTCAACATAAGAAAGGCTTCTTTTCATTGAAAGAGGGAAATGAGAGTTGTCTATGCTTTTCAATATTAATTATATGATGTGGCAGGGAAGGTGTGGGAATTGAAACAGCTCTGAAATTCTCCCTTGCCTACAAGTCTAATAAGCACCAAAGGTTTTTATTTTGTTTTATTTTTTTTTTATTTTTTTAAAAGATTTTATTTATTTATTTGACAGAGAGAGACACAGCGAGAGAGGGAACACAAGCAGGGGGAGTGGGAGAGGGAGAAGCAGGCTCCCCGCAGAGCAGGGAGCCCGATGCGGGACTCGATCCCAGGACCCTGGGATCATGACCTGAGCTGAAGGCAGTCGCTTAACCAACTGAGCCACCCAGGCGCCCTTGTTTTATTTTTTTTAAACAGGCAGAAGTACTCTTGCCAGTCTCAAACCAACGAAGGTGCAAACGCCACAGTAAATGGCACTTTGCAAAGTGCTGTCAAAAGCAGAGCTGGAAAATTCTTGACATCATCAAGTGGCTTCCCCCCAGAAATGGTTTGAATGGGAGTGGGGGGAGGTGGGGGATGGGGGAGCAGGAGGCTGTGGATGGGAAGCTGAGCACACAGATTCTGAAAAGGATTAGTGAAATCCCCAACTTTAAGGCAGCAGACAGGGAAGGGCAGGTTCTAGAGTAGACACCCTTCCTACCAGCATATTGAGGATAAAAACAAACTCACAGCAGGTACAAAGAAGAAACAAGCATTGCCTGTAATCTCTTCCCTCACTGATAACATTATCATGTGTTATTCCACATCACCAAAATCATGTGCTACATACAATCTTTTTTTTTTTTTTTAAGATTTTATTCATTTATTTGACAGAGAGAGAGACAGCGAGAGCAGGAACACAAGCAGGTGGAGTAGGAGAGGGAGAAGCAGGCTTCCCGCTGAGCAGGGAGCCCGATGCGGGGCTCGATCCCAGGACCCAGGGATCATGACCTGAGCCGAAGGCAGACGCTTCACGACTGAGCCACCCAGGTGCCCTGACATACAATCTTATATCCTTTTCTTCACTGAGTAGTCCATCCTAAAAATTATCCCACATCATTAGAAATTATCCACAAACATCATTTTAAGAACTATGTAGTGTTCATTGACTATACCTTGATTTACTTATTTCCTGATTGCTGGATATTATCCCTGATTTTTCAATATTATAAATAACTCATCAGTAAACCACTTTGTGTCCTACCCATGGTTTTCCAGAGATACACTTCTCTCTTCGCCTTTCCCTGTATATTTTGATAAAGAGAGAGGACACTCATGTTGTTATGAAAGTAGAGGTTAATAAGCTGATAAAATGCACATATTATATTGTAATGCATCTTGTACAAAAGATTGTAAGCAGTGCTCATTTTCTTCTTTGCACTTGCTCTGAGGACTATCTCCATTTTACAGATAAGGAAGCTGAGGCTCAAAGACATTAAGTGATTTGCTCAAGGTCACTGAGCCAAGATTTCAACTCAGGCGATCAAACTCGAGAGCCCACACTCTTAACTGCTTTGCTCTACTGCCCCTAATAAACTGTGGTCCATAATCAACAAAATGTTGTTATAGAAGAACACAGGAAAACGTACATAGTAAGATTAAGAGGACAAAAGCAGCTTATAAAGCAATACTTCAGTTTGGTTCTTACTTTTTTTCTTTCTTACATTTTTTCTTTAAAGTATATATAAAATGCACAGGACAAAGAAAACATCTGTCAAGATGGGGGGATTATTTGCGATTTTAATTTTCTTCTTTGTGCTTTTCCAGATGTTTCTTTAGTGACCATTTCTTGCTTTTGAAGTCAGAAAATTTTAAAGTATCACCGACCTTCAGTTATTCAGCTGATATGAGGGTGCCATAGAGGAGGGCAAATGCGGGCTCTGGGATGAGGGGTGGGGAGATGGGGGGAAGCAGGAGGACTTCAGGGAAGAGGGGGTGTTTAAATTGGGCCTTGAAGTGATGTGAAATTAATGCAAAAGAAAACCAAGGACAGAATGATGGTTTTCTGCTGCTTCTGAACACATCCTCTTGTTTCTGGAGTCCTAGGGCCATATTGTCCCCCTGGGATCTTTGAGTGTCTATGCTGCCAAGTCTGCATGGTTTCTCTTGGGGAAGGGGCCCCCAGGATTCAAGAGAGTGATTTCCATAATTACCTGGGGTGGGGGGTGGGGACTCCCCTGGTCCTTGAGAGAGAATATTTCCCCCTCCTCAGGTCACGGTGGTCTCTGTGACACCCATGATTCAAGGTGGTAGATTGGGGTATGTCTGTGGTTTGCAGAAGCCACTTTAGAAACATCTGCAATTTCCTACTGCTGGAAATGACTGCAATCCACGCAGAAGTGGGATGGCTTAAATGTCAAAAAGCACACCCTGCCACGGGAACTCTGAGCCCACAGAAAGAGACCTTCTAGGGGCCCATGGAGTGGTCCTTCTGAGGCTGGCTCTGTGATAAGAGTCAGTTTCACACCTGGCCAAGCACTTCTGGGGCACAGAGTTCCCACAAGATCATCTCAGCAACCCTGGACCCCATACAGGACTGTAGACATTGTTCACAGAGATGACACTGAACTGTATCTGGCAAGTTCCTTGGAAAAAAACATCACTGCTAACCAAACCAGAAGCATCCATCTCTCCAGCAGGAAGGCAGTTCCCACCTCCCAGGTCAGAAGAAATTCCCCTTGTGTCAGCTGTTGGTCATCACATGCTTCCCAGTCATTTGCTTCTGGAAATGTGTAAGGTAGATGGCTGTGGAATCTCCCAGAACTTGGGGAAGGAGGCCCAAGCCTCACCCATGTCTCAGAACATTGCTATCAGCTGTGTAAAAGTAAATTTAAAACTGTTTCCTAGTGGCCGAAAGGGAAAGAGAGCCTTCCCTTCTCTTTCACAGAGCCTTCTCAGGGAAAACCTAGTGTTTGTGAATTCTTCCTCTGTCCCTTTGACATGTAGGTAAATCTTGGTAAACTTCTTGCCAGCTTTAAAACCCCGGCATATTCTTTAAGGGCTTAATGTTTCTTATATCTCTTTGAAATGCAAACCTCAGTGTCTGTGGTCAGACATTGCCTGTCACCACGATGCAAGCTGTAACCACCTGCCTGTCATTGAGGCAAAGGCAATTTGCTAGCACAGACGGTCCCCGACCCCCCCCCACCCCCGCCGTTGGCAGACGAACCCAGGTGAACCATGGGAGATTCACATGGCGCTGTCAGGCCCTCCCGTGGGAAGACAGGTTACCCTTAGTCTTGGCCACACGTTCATAATGGATTGTGGCTGCTTGGCGGCATAAAAATGGCAAGCTCTCTTTCTGGCTTTGCGATCTTGTCAGAGCATTATGTGCACCCGCACTGTTATCTGCTTCAATGCTTATTCAATAATAAAATGGTTTTCTTTCTCTTCTCACTCTGTGGAGAAGGCTCTCTGGGTGGGCAGGATTTACACTGCCCCCGACACCAATGAGCACCAGCTTTTTAGCTGGGTACAAAGGCTGTCCATGACCTGGTATGAACAGTGACAATTTGTGGCCAGTTTTCTCCAGCAAACTGTGTTTCTGAGCACGTGAATCCCTCTATCCATCTATCTGCCTGCTCCCCTGGGGCCAGCCCTGGGCCCCTACTTCCTGGCCCCGCGAGGACAGGACCGTGTGTCTGCGAGCAGTTCTGTGTCTGGGTTAGTGACCAGGCCCTCCTTTGTTTCCCAGGCCTTCCCCACCGTGCTTCAGGGCCTCTCTGGCCTGGGCCAGCTGTCCTAGAGCCACGATGCTGCCAAGGATCCTTGCAAACCGAGCCCTGACATATACAAATGAGGCAGCACCTGCCCATCTCCACCCGCCCCCCCCGCCCCGGAGACTGGGCCTGCAGGTAGCAAGGGGGTGTGATGGGTGTCACATCCCACTTTGGCGGGAAGAGGCTGTGTACAGCTGGGTAAAGAGACCACATTGGCTCTAAGCTGTCACCTTTTTTGCCCTTCAAAGTCAGAGGTGACTCACTACCCTGTGTGTTCTTTACGTAGAGGTCTCTGAGCCTAAACCTGGCTCTTCCCAGGATGCTGGCTGTTGCGGTGGGTCAATAGGAAGGGAGGGCAGATGAAACAGAGGCGTCTGGAAGATTCGGTGCCCCCCCCGCCCCCGCTGCCTCTCATTCTCTCTCTGTTTTTTTCCTTTCTCTTTTCTCTGCTGTGGTGAGAAGCCAAATGGGAACCAAGGCTGCTTTCCTCAGCCAGAAGTTTTCCTTCTAGTCATTCGGACACACCCAGAAGCTTTCTGCTACCCCACAGAGGTGTCTTTGTGTGAATGTCCTTGAAACCTCCTCCCCCTCTCCTCACACTGTTAAGGGGCATAAGCCACTAGGATGACTCATTACACAATCTGATCTCAAATTGTTCATACCTGGCCTCAGAGTGGCCACTGGGGGTCTGGTGTTTGGGGCACATATGCAGAGTCATACAAACAGGTGAGGCTGGAGTCTTAAGTACTAGATGAGGAAAAAAATATCGTGGCTCCCTCCGTCTGCTTCTCGACTCAGCTCCTTGCTCTTCCCTCTCTCCTGGAGACAGAAAACATCCATTCCCTCTATTTTTCTGCTTCTCTAAAAAGAGAACTTCATTCTGAGATTCTGGTGATTGGAAGAATTAAGATAAACCCACAATTTCGAATAGGCACACCTTATTATGTAAATTAGATATGCCCTGGAGTAACAATTTCAGTGGAAGGAATTCTTTTTCAAATGCAGGAAGTGGGCTTTACTATTTAATTTAGTCTTATGATATACCTGTTTGTGGAGAAAGCATCCAGGTATAATGAAGTTATTGATCCAATAATTTCCCCCGTTTGAAGTTCAGATATTTACATAGATGTTTTCTTCAGTGCTTTTTATTTTTTTAATTAATAATGTGGTCTAGTACAGCATCCTGAAATCTTAATTTTAACTTTGTTTTAAGGTTATAAAAGTAATATATATTCATGGTATCATTTTTCATACAAGAGTTTTAAATTTTAATGTATCTGACTATATCCATCTTTCCCTTTGTGGTCTGTATGTTTAC
Organism: Leptonychotes weddellii; assembly: GCF_054177405.1. NCBI lineage: Eukaryota > Metazoa > Chordata > Mammalia > Carnivora > Phocidae > Leptonychotes > Leptonychotes weddellii. The sequence continues at coordinate 12,937,747 of NC_138369.1, forward strand.
TTCTCCTGGTAGATTGCATAAATGGCTGCAATATTTTCACTGTAGGTATTCATGTCCCTGCGACGTGTCTTTGTAACTCCTCCTGTTGGGAGGTACTATCTTTCTCTATCCTTGAGTCTCTATACTTCCTTTGGCCAAAGGAAAGCAGCAGAAGTGATGCTGAGGCTGTTCTGAGCACTGACGACCTTGGTGCTGCTCCCTCGTGGAGCTCTGCCAGCTGCCATGTAAATGAACCCAAGCTAGCCTACTGGATGATGAGATATATGGCCCTGTCACCCCAGTGGCTCCAGCCAACAGCCAGTTCCCAGCCAACCTGGCAGCTGGCCATGGCTGCCTGCATGAGTCCAGCAAAGACCGTAAGAACTGCCCAGCTAAGCCCAGTTGAAATTGCTGACCCACAGAATCACCAACAATTAAAAATGGCTCTTATGCCCCTAAGTTTTGGGCTGGTTTGCTAGGCAGCAATATTTAAACAAGACATTTTTAAAAAGATTTTATTTGTTTAATTGAGAGAGAGAGAGCGTGCATGAGCAGGGGGGAGAGGGAGAAGCAGGCTCCCCACTGTGCAGGGATCCTGACGCAGGGCTCAATCCCAGGACCCTGGAATCATGACTTGAGCCAAAGGCAGACACTTAACCGACTGAGCCACCCAGGCATCCCAAGACATGTTTTGTTAAAGAGAGTCCTCCCTATGTTGAAATCCTAAAGCATCTTCTATATTCTCAAGGTTTCTCCATTTTGCTTTTCATATTTACATACTATAATCAATCTGGAATTAATTTTTTATTGTGTGAGGTAGAGACCTAATGCATTTCTGCTAATCTTATTTTTTCTGTATTTTTTAATATTTGAAATATTTCATAATAAATAGTCATTTTTACAAAAGATGTAGCTATTATAGATTTACAACAAAAATAGGAACAAAATTTCACCAATAACACCACTTAGCAATAACCACTTATAATGTTGTGAAGGGGGAGGGGTAAAATTGAGATCAAACTGTTTTCCATTTTTCTCACTTAGCATCACATTGTATTTCCCTATCGCCAAATTATCCAAGCTAATTTTTAAGGATTACATATAGTTTGTCCCATGGGTATACCATATTTACTTAACCAGGTACTTACTGTGAGGCACTTACTTAGGCTGCCTCCTACTTTTCTGTATGAATGCTACTACAGAACTGACTATTCTCTTTTTTTTAAGATTTTATTTATTTATTTGAGAGAGAGTGCACACATGCGAGTGGGGGGAGGGGCAGAGGGAGAAGGAGAGAGAGAATCTCAAGCAGATTCCTCGCTGAGCACAGAGCCTGACCTGGGGCTCGATCTCACAACCCCGAGATCATGGCCTGAGCCAAAACCAAGAGTTGGATGCTTAACTGACTGAGCTGCCCAGGCGCCCCACAGCACTGAATATTCTTGTACAAATATTTCTGATTAGTTCTTTAGGATCATATCTAGAAACGAAGTTTTGGGGTCAAAAAGTATGAACAATTTTAAGATCTAAAGTGCAGTTCAGAGAAAGACACTCTCTAGAGAGAGCATACCAGTTCCCATCTGCCTCCTCCGGCTGTGCATGAATAGATCCATTCAGCCCCATGCTTCATCCTCATACTTTTGCTGAAATAAAGGAATAATTCAATCTCAGATGACTCATTGAGTCAGAACAGGATCACATGCTAATGAGAACACAGAATTTGGAAGAAGCACATAGCTAGAGGAAAAGCCTGTAGTAATTTATTAACATAGCAGCTTTAGTTCCTCCTCTTAGATTTATTTGACAAACAAACAAACAAAAAATTGCACTTGTACATAGAGGCTATTCCTGCCTGGAGCAACACCCTGCTACACATAGTCTGAATCAAGAGCCAGGCATGGATGTTTGGGACATAGGAAGGATTCTGACAGAGCCATTGCTCAGGGCAAAAGAGGAACGCACTGGGACATCTGCTTCTCTGCTCAGGAGAGGCCAGAGGGGCCAAATGGTGACTCATTCAAATATATCAGTGTCTGTTATTAGCCATCACTGCACCAGAGGCTGGGAACACAAAAATTACCAGCCTAGAGAGAAACTTCCAAGTCACAGAGATGAGAGCTCTTATAGGATCCAACTGTAGGAAACTAAGAAAGCACATGGAGGGGTGCCCCCACGTAGTCTGGCATCAGGACAGCCTCCTAGAAGAGTGCATGTCCGAGTGGATCTTTAAGTATGGCTTGGCCAGGCAAGAGTGGAACAGGTGTTTAAGGTAACTACAGGACAGCCAGACTGCAGGGTATAAGGTGGAGAGCTTGCTGGAAGAGGCTGGGTCATGAGAAGCTTGCTATGGCTTCCCCTGTATCCTTTCCAGGCCCTACCTGATCTGGTCCCACCACATTTCTGAGCCCATCCCTCCTCAGCCACCGTGCACCCCCCCGCCCACCTCCCAAACCCTGCTCTAGCCACCTTGGTGTCTCTGCTATTCTGCAAGCACACTTCCATCCTGACCTCTGCACTTGCTCTTCTCTCTGCCCAGAATGCTCTTCCCCCAGGTAGATGTAAGGCTTTCTTCCTCATTTCCCTCAGGCCTCTGCCCCAAATGTCATCGCCTAAGCAGAGACACTTCCTCTGACAAGCATATCAGATAGCTTGCCACCCCTACCCTACTGTTCTTTGTCCTCTAACCCTGCTTTAATTTTCTTCTGTTTCTTTTCTATCTTCCGTGCCTACCATCTACTAGAACAGGAGCTCCACGAAGATAGGGGCTTTTGCTTTTTCATTGTTCAACCAAATAAAATCTACCAAATAGTCTATTCCTTGTGCCTACAACACTGTCTGATGCATAGTAGGTGCTTAATAAAAATTTGTTGAACAAAAGGGTGAATTTTGTCATAAAGACGAGGATCCATTGAAGAGATTCTAGTTTGGAGAAAAACAGTTGGATTTGCACTCTAGGCAGCTCTCTCTGGCTTGCTTCTTCTTTTCTTTTACTGTACCAGTTGGGTGCAACAAGTACCAAGCAGTTTCAGTCCCATTTTGCAATAAGGAAGTTGCCAGTGAAATGTTGAGTATGAGAGTGGAAAAGTCGGTGGGTCATGAAGTGGAGGCAGAATGTGGGCAAGTCTTTTAGAAACACTGAATGTAAAGAAAAAAGGCAAAGTTTGCACTGCAACTTAGGGGAAAAGGAAGGTGATTTTTTTTTTTTTAAATTAGGTCTATCTGATTCCAAAACTATTATTCTTTTTAAAAGATAATAAATAAAAAAATTATTTCAAGATAATGATAGATCCCAGGTAGTGAATAGTAAGTACTAAGAAGTCCAAGGACCCTTCACTCAGTTTCTCCAATGGTTACATTGTACATAATTGTAGTATAATAGCAATAATAGGAATCTGATTCTGGTACAACCCTATGTTCATTTTTTAAATTATGTAACATTTTTATGTCATTTTCATTGCTTGTGTCGATTCTTGAAATCACCATCACAATCAAGATACAGAACTGTTCCATCACCACAAACCACAAAATGGCTACTCCTTGATAATCACACTGAGCCCCCCTCCCTCCATCCCCCTCTCTACCCTTAACCCCTGGCAACCACTAATTTGTTTTCCATCTCTATAATTTTCTCCCTTCAAGAAAGTTATACAAATGCAATCACAGAGCGTAGAATGTTTTGAGATTTTTCCCCCCTCAGCGTACTGCCCTTGAGATATATATCCAAGTTGTATGTATCAGTGGTCCATTCCTAGTAATTGCTAAGTAGCACCCCATGGTGTGGACGGACCACAGTTTAACCATTCATTCATTTTCTAATCTGGGGCTATTACAAATAAAACTGCTGTTAACAATCATATATAGGTTTTTGTGTGGACATAAGTTTTTATGTCTCTGGGATAAATGCCAAGTATTTCCATTGCTATGTCGTATGGTGGTTGCATATTTTGTTTTTAAAGAAACTAACAAACTTTTTCAGGGTGGTTACAACATTTAACATTCTCACAAGCATTATACGATTAATCCAGTTTCTCTGCCCATCCTGGCCAGCAGGAGGTATGGGGATATTTTCTCGTGGTCTGAATTTGTATTTCCCTAGTGGCTAGTGATGTTGAATATCTTCTCATGTGCTTATTTGCTATCTCTGTGCCCTCTTCAGTGAACTGTGTCTTCATGTCTCTGCCCATTTTTGAATTGGATTTTTTTTTAAATGTTGAGTTGTAAGAGAACTTTATATATTGGAGATAGGAATTTTATCAGATATGTGGTTTGCTGATTTTCTCTCAGTTTGTAGCTTGACTTTTCATCCTCATAACAGGGTCTTTTGAAGAGTAAGAGTTTTTTCATTTGGATGAAACCCAGCCTTTCAGTTTTTCATTTTATGGATTATGCTTTGGTGTCATGCCTGAGAATGCTTCACAAGTCATAGGTTTCAAAGATTTTCTTTTATGTTATTTTCTAAAAGTTTTATAGTTTTATGTTTTACATTAAATCTGGGATCCATTTTGAGTTATTTTTTAAATAAATGTGAGGTTAGGTTGAGGTTAGTGTTTTGCCTATAGATATGTAATTACTCAACCTCAGTCTGTTGAAAAGACAGTCCTTCTAATGATTGCCTTGACACCTTTGTCAAAGTCAGTTAGCTATACTTGGGTGGGTTCTTTCTGAGTTCTTTATTCTCTTACATTATTTTATGTGTCTCTCCTTCTGCCAATCCCACACAATCTTGATTACTGTACTTACATAATAAGTCCTGAAATAGGGTGGAGTGATTCCTCTCATTTGGTTATTTTTTTTTCCCAAAAATATTGTAGCTATTCTAGTTCCTTTGCTTTACATGTAAATTGTAGAACAATCTTGTCTGTATCTGTACAGACAAGTTATCTTGTCTGTAAAAATCTTTCTGGGATTTTGAAAGGAATTATGTTAAACTTATATATCAATTTGGGGAGAATTGACACCTTTACTATGTTGAGTCTTCCAGTCCATGAACATGGTAAGTCTCTCCATTTATTTAAATCTTTGACTTCTTTCCTCAGCTTTTTGTAGTGTTCAGTATACTCATCCAATACAGGCTCTGTTAGGTTTACTCCTAAGTATTTGCTGGTTTTGTTTTTTTTTTGAGTGATTATAAATGGTATTGTATTTTTAATTTGGGGGTCCATTGCTATTGCTAATATGCACAAATAGAATTTATTTATGTATATTTGTCTTGATTCCTGTGACATTGCTGAAGTCACTTATTAGTTTTAGAGGTGTTTGTTTTTGGGTAGATTCCTTGGGTATATTCTGCATAGACAATCATGTCATCTACAAGTAGAGACTGTTCTATTTCTTTCGGTCAAATATATGTGCATTTTATTTCCTTTGCTTGGCTTAGTCCACAGGTAGCATTTCCTGTACTATGTTAGCTAAAAGTGGTGAGAGTGGACATTTTTGCCTTTTTCTCAAACTTATAGGGAAAGCAGTCAGTCTCTCACCATTAAGTATAATGTTAGCTGTAGGTTTTTCATGGATGCTCTTTATAAAGTTGAAATTTCCCTCTATTACTATTGTCCTAAGAATTTTTACCATGAACAAGTGTTGAATTTTATCAAATGTTGAAGTTTTATATTATCAAGTTGATTAAATAGATAGCCAGGTAATTTCTTAGTGACCCATGATCCTAGTTTCCAAGTATTCAAACTTTTTTTATACTTTTGCAACTTTTGATATTTTGCTTTCCCAAATCAAATCCTAAATGAAATCTTGGTTCAAATTGACCTTGAGACTTCCTAGAGGGTCCCTGGGAAATCAAAAAGAATTTGTTCTTTCACTTTGTAAAAAGAGAGATGTTAAAAATAATTAAATTTATTTGATATGTTCAGTTGCATGGGAAGCATTGTCAAATAAGAAGAAATGTTTAAACTTCACTAGGTTATATTTGTATGGGTAAAATATTAATATAAATATTGGGGGCACCTGGGTGGCTCAGATGGTTGAATGTCTGTCTTCAGCTCAGATCATGATCTCTAGGTCCTGGGATTGGGCCCCATGCCAGGCTCCTTGCTCAGTGGGGAGTCTGCTTCTCTCTCTCCCTCTGTCTTTCCCCTCCACTTGTGCTCTCTCTCTCAAATGAATAATGAATAAATAAAATCTTAAAATATATATATAAATATTGTATAAATGGTCTGAAGTTCCTAGAAATTTGTCAGTGCCCTCTCAGTCCATGATATATCCATGGGCTGCTTTGTCTGATATTAGACAACAGTTGCCAGTCATAATTACAGCTTTTATTTTTAGAAGTTGAATGCCACAGAAACAACCATATTTCTTTGCCAAAGGAACACTAATCAGATCTTTAACCACATCATTTTAAGTCTTCTGTTATCTACAGACAGTTTTTATTTTACTCTGATGCTTCCCTAAGAACATTTACAATCAACTATAAGCCAAAGTGCTTGTCATCAGCCAAAAGGGACTGTCTCATTTCAGTAACACATGGAAAGAACTATGTCAGGTACTCTGGGGCACAGGCTTCTGATGGTTACTTAAATAACTTTGACCTGTACCATTGGACTGAATCAGGATTTCCAGAACTCTCAAACAGAAACTGATGGTTTCATGAACATGCTAACTGAAGATCAAGCATAGCAAGAATTAATAACATAAGACTAAATTAACTGATAAAGGATGATCTCTCACTTTTGTTTGGAATATCAGTGATGCTTTAGTGTTCTATTTTCTGGATATAAAGAATTCCTTTCTCTTTTTTCTTAAACTACCTATAACTCATGACAATTTAGTAGATTATACTTTTGTAAGCAGAAATGAAACATGTATCTTTTTCTCCTTGCCAGAATTCAGAAACTCTTATTGAGTATTCTTATTTTCATAGCAATACAATTATTTGCATAGGTTCAATAAGAATCTGTCTTCCTTGTAGTCATTGGGGAAAAAATGAATGTACAACCAAGACTTGGGACTGGAACGCCGTATTTAAGAAGGATGGCTAGAATCGGATATGACCTGATGGTTTTAAGGAACGAAGGATGACTTTATGGAATCCATGTTTACAAAGACCTCTTGAGAAAACAGTCTTGGTTTACAAAACTCTCTTGGGAAAACTTGGCTTACAGTGTTCTCAAGCCGTGTGAGTGAGAAAAAGGTCACTTCCTGGCAGGCCCAGGATATTCTGGGGGCCCAAGAAGTGACGAATTCACCTAATTTGTAGGTGTGGCAGGTGAAGTCTAGTGTCGAGTTCTTGGATTAATGTTTTAGCCTTCAGAGGCTTTTAAAAGTTCAATCTGAGATTTCTCATAGCAAAATAAGCTTTAAAAAGCCTATGTGGTCAATAACTTTCTTTCTGCCCTTGTGTAAATAATCAGGCTATCTGATGAGACTGTACATATTTTGTAAACAGGAACAATCTTATGTTGATTATCTGATCCAAAGGGGAAGTGACCATAAAAATGTTATGTTTTAATAGAAAACTGTAGCACACCCTATGGGTTTTCAGATCCTCATCCTGTTCATTGTCTTTGAGCTATATTTTACCTCTTTGTAAACTAAGTGGCTTTGTTACCTACCTGTAAATTGGACTGGAGCTTGTTAGACACTTTATCAGTCATTACCAAATTCTCAATTCTTCTACTATACTTCAGTGTCTGGATACAGCTGTCCAAACTAATGTTTCCAATTTTTCTCCCATCCTCCTGAATTAGTGTTGACGAGAACTAAAACGTGACTGCCCAGATCTTTATTGGGAGTCTCTATTGCCTTGTAGCTGGACTTTCCCTTCAGGATGTAAAGAAGCCCCACGAGCTGAAGCTGGATGGCTTGATATAGGACTCATCACCACAGCAGATCCTGTGGATAGTCTTTGTGCCTGGATCCACTGTGCTGTGGGCCACTCAAGGTCACCTCCCACCTCATCGATGCATGCTCTGTGCCAGGAAATACTCATGACTGTGGACAATCTTATCAAAATTCCTGTAATGTCAAAGACATCACCAAAAGCATTCAAGCTGCAAATAGGGAAATCTGTCACATTGCCACCCTCATTCAACTGTCCAAAGATTGTTTGAGTCCAGTGTCCAAAAATCTCCTCAACTGACTGTCCTCTGAACCCAGAAACTGGGTTTATACTGCTCCAATCATTAGTCTTCTTTTCCTTTCCATAGAAACGACCCCCCTCATTGATGCCTGCTTTCTTGCATTGTTAAGTCTCAACACATGATTCAATGAGTACGTCAACAACAGAAATATGCTGAAACAAACTACATAGACAAACTTTCTTATATAAATCTGCTCCCAGCCTCATGTGTTTTATGAACCAGGAATGTCTGTCTCGAGGACTTGGGAGCCATCCCTTTGAAATGTTATCATCAAGAAAGACAAGGCACCCATCTCCCAGTCTCTGTGGGAGGGTAGGAACTTAACCTTGATAAGCACCAATTGCAAACATAGATGGTCTTAATCCCATTGACCAATCACCCAACTTACATCCTCCAGTACTTTTTCACTGTCTCACTCCAGCACTTAAAAACTCACCCGCTTTTTTTTCAATAGAGTTGAGTTCAATCAATCTTCCCTAGTGCAAAAGTTTTGATCTCTAACAGAATTGTCTTGAATAAAATCTTTCTTGCTTCTATCTCTGTCTGGCAATTTTTCTTTGACATCCACTAGTCTACTGTTGAACTCATCCTCTGAGGTTTTTTTTTTTTTTAATTTTGGTTATTGTATTTTTCAGTTCTAAAATTTCCATGTGGTTCTTATGTTTTCTATTTCTTTGCTGAGACTTTCTTTTTTCTTCTTTTCCAGGGTGCTCATAATTGCTTGTTGAAGCGTTTTTATGATAGCTGCTTGAAATCATTGTCAGATAATTGTAATATCTCTTTAAAAATTCAGTTTCAGATCTTCCTGGTCCTTGGTAGGATCAGTGATTTTTAATTAAAACCTACAAGTTTTGATAGCTATAGATGAAAGATCTCACATCAACAACCTAATTTTATACCTTAAGGAACTAGAAAAAAAGAGCAAACTAAACCTAAAGCTAGTAGAAGGAAGGAAATAATAAAGATTAGGGTAGAGATAAATTTTTTTAAAAGAGATTAGAAAAACAATAGAGAATATCAACAAAACCAAGATTTAGTTCTTTAAAAAAAATCAAAATTGACAAATCTTTAGCTACATTGACAAGAAAAAAAGAGAGCAAGCTCAAAAACTAAAATCAGAAAAGAAAGTGGGGACATTATTACCAATTTTACAGAAATACAAGGATTATAAGAATGTACTCTAAACAACTGCATGCCGGCAAATTGGATAACCTAGATGAAATGGATAAATTCCTAAAGACACGCAAACTACCAAAACTGAATCATGAAAAAATAGAAAATGTGAATAGACTATAACTAGTTAGGAGACTGAATCAGTCATCAAAAGCCTCTCAATGAAGAAAAGCCCTGGACCAGATGGCTTAACTGGTTAATTCTACCAAACATTTAAAGAAGTAACACCAATCCTTCTTGAACTTTTCAAAAAAAACTAAAGAGGAAGGAATGGTTCTTAACTCATATCTATGAGGCCAGCATCATCCCAATACCAAAGCCAGAAGAAGAGACAAGAAAACTACAGACCAATATCCTGTGTATCTATGCTGTGAAAATCCTCAACAAAATGCTAGCAAACTGAATTCAGCAGCATATTAAAAAGTTTATATACCACGGCCACGTGGGATTTATTCCTGGAATGCAAGGATGGCTCAAGATACAAAACTCAATCAATAATAATACATCACATTAACAGAATGAAGTAAATAGCCTACACAATCATCTCAATTGGTGCAGAAAACGCATTTGACAAAATTTAACAACTTCCATTATAAAAATACCCAAGAAACTAGAAATGGAAGTACCTCAACGTAACACAGGCCATGTATGAAAATTCACAGCTAACATCAGACTCAGTGATGAAAAATTCACAGCTAATGTCAGACTCAGACTCTTTTTTTCTCAAAGATCAGGGACAAGACAAGGATGCTTGCCTTTGCCACTTCATTTTAACATAGTCCTGGAAGTCCTCACCAGAGCAAATAGGCAAGACAAAGAAAGAACTAAAAGCCATCCAAACTGGAAAAGAATTAAAATTACCTGTTTGCAGATGACATAATCTTATATGTAGAAAACTCTAAAGATGCCCCCCACACAAAAACTGTAAGAACTAATAAATGAATTCAGCAAAGTTGCAGGTTATAAAATCAATGCCTCCAAATTAGCTGCACTTCTACACACTAACAATGAACAACCTGAAAATGAAATTAAGAACACAACTGCCTTAACTGTAGCATCAAGAAGAATAAAGCACTTAGGAATTAACTAAGGAGGCAAAAGACTTACACACTAAAAACTACAAACATCGCTGAAAGAAATTAAAGAAGATACAAAAAAATGGAAAGACATTCCATGGTCATGGACTGGAATAGTTAATTTTGTTAACATGTCAGTACTACCCAAGATGATCTACAGATTCAGTATAAGCCCTATAGAAATCCCAAAAACTTCTTTTGCATAAGCAGAATATTTTACTCTAAAATTCATATGGAATCTCAAGGGACCTTGAATAGCCAAACAATTTTGAAGAAAAAGGAGAATAAAGTTGGAAGTCCCACACTTCCTGATTTCAAAACTCACTGTAAGTCTACAATAATCAAAACAGGACTGAAATGGCATAAAGACAGCCATATAGATCAGTTGAATAGAGTAGAGAACCTAAGATTAAATTCTCACAAAGGCTTTTCAACAAGAGTGTTGAGTTCTGTCCCCCCCAAATTCGTATGTTGAAGTCCTAACTGCCCCCCCCACCACCCTGTACCTCAGAAGGTAACTTTATATTTGGAAAGAAAGTCTTTAAAGAAGTGATTAAGTTAACATGAGACCTTTATTTATTTTTTTTTAAGATTTTATTTATTTGCGAGAGAGAATGAGAGACAGAGAGCATGAGAGGGAGGAGGGTCAGAGGGAGAAGCAGACTCCCTGCCGAGCAGGGAGCCCGATGCGGGACTCGATCCCGGGACTCCAGGATCATGACCTGAGCCGAAGGCAGTCGCTTAACCAACTGAGCCACCCAGGCGCCCCAACATGAGACCTTTAAAGTGGGCCCTTAATCCAACATGACTGGTGTCCTTTATAAGAAGAGGAAGATTCATGGGAAGGTTGAGGGGGAGGGGTGTGCAACACTCTGTGGCCCAGCAATTATACTTCTGTCCAAAAGAATTGAAAGCAGGGGCTCAGAGATTTGTACAGCCATCTTCATAGCAGCGTTATTCATAATTGCCAAAGTAGAAAAAACCCAAATGTCCATAGGTGGATGAATGGATAAATGAAATGTAGTATATACATACAGTGGGATATCATTCAACCTTAAAAAGGAAGGAAATTCTGACCCAGGCTACAACATAGTTGAACCTTGAAAATATTATGCTGAATGACATTAAGTCTGACCACAAAAAACAAATACCATTTGATTCCACTTAAGTGAGGTCCCTAGAATAGTCATTTTCATAGAGACAGAAAGTAGAATGGTGGGTGCCAGGGGCTGGTCATGGGGACTTTTAAAGTTTTACTCGTTAGTGTTTAATGGGTATACAAGAAGATGAACAAGCTCTGGGGATGGATGGTGGTGATGGTTGTAGAATCATGTGAAGGTACTTAATGCCACTGAACTCTACACATAAAAATGGTCAAGTGGTAAGTCTTATATATGTTTTATCACAATTTCTAAAACCTGAAAACTTGGGGCATTATGTTAGGAGACTCTGGAATTTATTTGAACCTTCTGTGTGAGCTGGCTTTGGCAGGGGGAGGGAGAGCACAGCCTGGTTTCTACCAAGTGGTGTGGAAGCCCAGGTTCCCCATTAGGCCTCTGTGGATACCAGAGGGGGTGAGGCTCCTCATTAGTGGGCAGAGGTGGGAGTTCCAGCCCCCTGAGAGGCTTCCACTGATACCCCTGGCCCAGAGGAATAGAAGTGCCTCCTTATTGCCCCATGTGGCCTCCACTGACAGCAGGGAGGATGGGGTGGTAGCCTCCTTACCCCTGGGCAATGATGAAAGTCCTGACTCTCCAGGAGGCCCCCTTTGTCAGGGTGGTGGGGAGTGGAAAGGCCACCTGGATCCTGTCAGATGGGGTGGAATTCCAGGATCCCCACACGGTCTCCACTGACACCTAAGGGAGGGGGATCTCATGACAGCCCAGTGGGGATGAGAGCCCCTGCTCCCTGCTTGGCCTCCTCTGACCCCACCCCAGTAGGGGAGTTAGGGAGAGCAGACTTTGGCCAGGACTTTTTTTTTTTTCCCTCCTTGCCTGTTGGTGTTTCCTGGTTGCCAGCTTCTTCAGCTTTAATCTGGGGATATATGAGTCAAAAAGAAAACCCAAGAACTCACCACCATGTCATTCCTGGAGTCCTGGCCTCCCTGGTCAGTCTGCCTTCTTCTCTACACCTTCCAGAATCGTATGTCTGTCATATATACCACGCCCTGGCCTTTCCATTGTACTTCGAAAAGAGAATAAGAAAAAGTATATTGACTCCATCTTCATAGACGTGGAAATCTCTTTAAGTGTTTGCTTTTTGTTAGGAGAGATGTGAGCCCACTCCGCGTGCTAGAGGGAGAGCTTGAAGGCACAAGACACTAGGGGTCTGCCGCTGGAACCAATGCCGGGGGAAGTGGGCAGGTTGGATCTGCAGACCACGAGAAGGGATTAACCTTGGGCAGGGGAAGGATAAACCCTGAAGGTGGAGATAAGAATGGGCAGAGGGTGCAGGGAAACGGAATGAGACAGATTGCCAAACCTTGCTTTAGTGGCTCTGTCTCCTCCATGAAGGCAGAGGCTGATGGTAGAGGACGAAGGCAGAGACGGGCTGAGGGGCTGAGGATCAATGATGAAGCTTTGAAACAGCTGTGAGGAGTTTCAAGGACACCTCTGCTTGCTCACATGGAGCAGGCTGGCCAGCCACGGTGATCACGGTGTCACGGATGCTGACATCACCAAAGGTGGGCTGTGTGCCAGGCCCTGATCCAGAGAGGAGCACGTCTGGGGGATTCCCACTTGGTGGTGAGGAAACCAAGCCTTACAGAGATGAGGTAACAAGCATTTCATGGCCTCAAATGGCAGAGCTGGGACTTGACCACGTGGTTTCCAATTATAGACCCAGCTCTCTTGGGTGCTGAGGGCCCAGCTGACATTAGATACCGTGAATCTGTGGTGTCCTCACACCTGGGTGAATTTCTCTAGGAGGCTGGGTGTAAAAACAGAGGTGGAATTGCTAGACGGAGTCCAGGTTGGGGTTCTTCCAGGCGGATGTGTCAGAAGGACAGTGTGCAGAGGATATTGGTAAGAGATGGACTGAGGTAGTGATCGTGTGTCCCGGTTGGATCAAAAAGTAAGTCGAGACAATGAGGGGATGATAATAAGGAAAATGGCAGGTCCGAGTGGCCAGAACTCCTGATGGGGTGGAAAATAGGTGGGAGGATAAGGGTATGGGTATGAGAGAACAGGAACCGTAGGAAGTTGTGGTTAGAGAAGAAGAGGTTAAGTTAAAGATTTCTTGGTAAGGCAGATTCTGGAGGTGATAAGGTTTAAGAGTGTGGGTGGCTGAGGGTGGGGGAGGCACAGGATTTGAGGTCAAGAAGCTCAAGGGTGAAAGGTAAAGTCACTTGCCCAAGAACTCACAGCCATTCACTGGGAGAGGTGGGATTTGCTGAAGAGGATAAAGAACATTCGATGACTCTTATTCGAGCATAGTGAGGCAGACTTTACTCCAGGGTAGGCTATCCAGACAGATGTGATGGAATTTTGCAGTGAGGGAGAAAGATAGGGCTCAAGTCCAAATACAGCATGGGCAAGTGGGAGTTTAGAGTGGAGGAGCAGGGCAGGGGCAGGTGGGTGGAAAGTTACCAACAGGAAACATCGGGGTGGGGGGTTCTTGCTGAGGCAGTTCAGGGTAATCAGATGCCACCTGGGGAATGATGCAGCAGAGGGGCTCAATCAGATGTGGGAGGGTGGAGGTCTTTACTCAAATGACTTTGCAGTTCTTGCTCAAACTGGATCTTAACAAGGAAGGGCACAGATGGGCCTAGGAGAAGGTCCAGGGGCCTGGCAAAATCCAGTCAAGCAGAGAGAGAGTCTTTGTCAGATTTAAACCCCACTGGGAATCCAGAAAAAGCTGTCGAAGGGTGAAGAGCGGGTGGGAATGATCGAGAGCAGGGGAGGGAGGCACAGGCCGATGGAGATTCTCAAAAGTGAGGCGTGTTTGTAAGCAGCGCTGGGAAGTGAAATCAGGATGGTACCGGGACTGGACCTCACATCTGTACCATTCAGTCCCAGCGCCTCTGTGGGCTGTGCCCTGCGCAGGAGCCATGTGCTGGAGGATGAGGACAGGCCGTCGCAAGCCACCTAGGTCATGTCAGCACCTTAGCCTGAGTGTTGGGTGTGGAGGGGAGGAACAGGGAGCAATGTGCATTTTAGAAAATGTAAAAAAGCAGATAACAACAACGAAAAAGCACAGGGACCAACTATATAAAATGCAAGACCAGTTGATAGAGGAGGATTATGTTCTCTTTCCTTTTCAGGAAGTTTCCTTCATCATGGCCAGCTCATTGTTTTTACAACAAAATGTGGTTAAAGTAAAAAAGGAACAAGCATAGGGTTACCAAAATCACATGTTCCTGGCTGGAAAAAAGTCATAGCAAAATGCAGAACACTTGGGTCTGTATCTCTCCTCTCACCCCAAGGGGAGCCTGTTAGGTGGGACTTCCTGCCATGCCCCAAGAAAGATTAGGGGACTAAGAAGGTGCATCAGCTCTAACTGGGGCCAGCTGCAGGTGTGGCAGGAAGGTGAGGGGCTCTGAGCACAGAAACCCATCTGCCTGAAGACAAGGTATGAGCCAAGAGAGGCTCAGGGCTCTTCCAGATGGACATTAGCTGCAGAGACAGGGCAGCTTGATGCAAGCATGGTCCCAGATCAGATCTGGATAGTGGGGAGATGCCCGTCACAAAGGAGTGTTTTAGGGCAACTGGCAAAATGTGAATATGGACTATGGGTTGGGAAGCCACATTGGATGAATGTTAAATTTCCCGATTTCAATGATCAGTCTGTGCCTACGTAAGAGAATGTCCTTGCTCTTCAAAACTACGTGCTGGAGTGGGTAGAAAGTCTTTGGGGACGCGATGTGTGCAACTTCCTCTCAAACAGTCCAGGAAAATCCTATGCCTATCCAATATGGAGGAGGAGGAGAATGAACACACAAAGGGAGGCAGAATATTAACAATTGGTGGATCTGGACCAAATGTTCTTTAAACATGAGTTTTTTGAACTATTCTTGCAATTTGGGTGTAAGTGTGAAATTACTTCAAATGTAAAAGTTATGAGGAAACAAAGCAAGGCTCGGGGTTGGGTTGTTTATGGCTGGGGCTTCAACTTCGGGCTGAGAATAAGCTAAATTTATGAGGGGACAACAGAACCAATGCTGTTTTTTTGTTTTGTTTTGTTTTGCTTTGTTTTCTTAAAAATCCTCCTCTGTGGAAGATCAACTTAAATATATTCTGCATCGAAAACTGGTGATGTACGGTGACTAACATAACATAATAAAATAAAATAAAATAAATAAATGTATTCTGCAGATATTAATAATTACTGACTACCATGTAGTTTTGTTTATGCTATCGTTTTCACAAAGTTTACATTATGTATTAGTTTTTGACCAGAGGCTTCCAGAATGATGAACTGGGAGCAGTTTTTCTGGAGTGTCCCTGTGTAATCAGGCAAACTTGTGCCCACAAGGAGCATTGCTTTTGGAGAAGGTGCAATATACATGTGCTTTGTAGGCCTTGACGAAAGCAGCCCATTCTGCGACTCCTTGGTGCCTGGAGCTGTAGGGAATACATATAAGGAGCCAGCAGTCCTGGGAGGGGACGAATTGCAGATTTTGAAGGTTGAGAAGATCTGGCAGAGTGGCCCAGGACGACAGGAAAGGACAAAAGCTCCAAGGTCAAAGGCAAACTCACCAGGGGGAAGGAGATCGGAGGTTAATGCAAGAGCCGAAGGCTCTGGGGTGCGTGTGTGTGTGTGTGTGTGTGTGTGTGTGTGTGTGTGTGGTGTGTATGATTCTGGAATAGCATGCCGCTGAGACTAGCAGCCCTGGGGACCAGTGACCGTGGCATGGTGACAGTGTCATGTGTTGGGAACGATGGCTGAGCACGTGTGAGTGGAAGGAGCCACAGTCTTGGAGGCCAGTGTGTGGTACCTGTACAGCGGTCTAGATGGACCCAGAGCAGCCGGGACATCCCTTCATGAACAGGCAGGTGTCCCGGGGCTGAGCCCATCGGGCTCCCACAGTGACCTGTGGGGTATCTCTAGAACAGAGATGTGGCGTGGCCAGTGTGACCCTTTCAGCTCTCTCCCAGCCTGGGTTTGGAAGAGGGACGAAAGCCTTTCAAGTCCTCAGGGTTCGTGCCTGATTCGAGGGGGAGCCTCAGACAGGAGACGCTGTGTCTGAGTCTTCTTGACTATTAATGGGGGAAATGCATATGTCCCAGGTGGTGGCTCATCCTCAAAGGAGGTCAGTATCAGTTCTGTCCTTCCCCGCATGCATCAAGGGCATGGAGCGTATTTCCCCTGCCTCCACATGGGCTGGCCCTGTGACTGCTTTGACCAAATGTGGTGGGACTTCTGGGCCCTGGGTTGCAGGGCTGGCAACTTCTGCTTTCGTCTTCCTAGAACATTCGCTCTTAGTTGCTACCCCTGGAAGGCAGTGCCCTGCTGTGAGAAGCCCAGGCTAGCCGCACAGAGAGGCCACGCGGAGGACCGACCTCCTGGTAGACAGCCAGCTCCAACTTGCCAGCTATGTGAGGGAGGCCAGTTTGGACCTTCAGCCATCCCCGCACCCTGGCCCGTACCTCATGAAGCAGAAGAACCCCTCGGCCACCTGCAGGATCCTGACAGATAATAGTTTGGTTATTTTAAGCCACGAAGTTTTAGGGGGTTTTTGTTGTTGTTGTTTTAGCACGGTGACTGACAACACATACTGTAAGTGGGTCAGGTGAATGAGACCGAGAACGTAAAGAAGCCTAACTGAAGAGGTCAGTAAGAGCCGCTTAAGGCTCAGTGACAGATTGTACCAGTTTACTTATCTGCAAGGGCTCAGGACACCCCTGATCTCTGTTCCCTCATCTGCAGCTTCCCGAACCTGGGGCTCAGAGACCCACAGGTGTCAGTGCTGGGTCCAGCTGCTTCCTCTTGTTAAATGAAGAAATGGGGGCCCAGGGCAGGAAAGGGAACCCCTCAGGTCACGAAGCTGTTGTTAAAGCTACATGAGGGCCAGGCCTTCTGAAGTCCTCCTTTCCTGTCCCCATATCATAATCCGAAACATCAGCCTTATTATTGACTGCCACACGCCGTGCGCTCCAGGACCTTTGAACCTCCCTGTACGCTCTATAGTCAATACCCCGCGGTCAATACCCACCTCCCAGATGAGGAAACCCAGCCTCAGACCAAGGTCACACAGTTAAGAAAGCGGAGCTGGAATTTGATCTTGGGGTTCCCAGTGCCAACGGCACCCTCCCGTCTTTTCCTATGTCACAAGAAGGGGGTGTTCAGAATTCTGATTTCACAGGGTAGCTTGGGATAACTCGGGTTCATCCGAAGCCTAACATAGCTGGCTGCAGCACATGGCTTGTGGCATTTACACACCCCTTTCACCTGTGGCCCCCCCCCTTCTCTGCCTTACAATGCCATTGTGAGGTGAAATGGGAAAGTCGTTGCTACAAGATCTGCGTGATTGTCAGTAAGTGTGACCACTCTCATTAAAGCAAAGAGATCATGGAGGCTCCTCGAAAAAGAGAGAAATACCATCAGTTCCACTTCTGGGCATCTATGCCAAGAAAATGAAAACACTAACCCAAGGAGCTATCTGCACCCCCATGTTCACTGCAGCATTATTTGCAGTAGCCAAATTATGGAAGCAGCCTGAGTGTCCATCGATGGATGAGTGGATAAGGGAGATGTGGTATATACATCATAGAATATTACTCAACCATAAACAAGAATGAAATCTTGCCCTTTGTGACAATCTGGGTGGACCTAGAGGGCATTATGCTCAGTGAAATAAGTCAGACGAAAACAAATACTGTATGATTTCACTTACGCATGGAATCTAAAAATAAATGAATAAGCAAAACAAAACAGAAACAGACTCACAGATAGAACAATCTGGTGGTTGCCAGAGGGGAGGGTTTTGGGGGGAATGGGCAAAATAAGGGAAGGGAATTAAGAGCTGTAATCTTCCAGTTATAAAATAAATTAAGTCCCAGGGGTGTAAAGTACAGAGTAGGGAATATAATAAATACTACTGTAATAACTTTGCATGGTGACAAATGGTAGGTATACTTACCATGATGAGACTTTCCTAATGTATGTTAATGTTGCATCACTATTTGTGCATTGGAAACTAATATAATACTGTATGTCAATTATACTTGAATTACAAATAAATAAATACAAGCAACCATTTGTACATAGGAAGACCAATTTAAAAGATATACAGCAAACTGAAGAAAAATGATGAGCTCCTTGGCAAATGATAAATTGGAACTCATGTTTAATTGCATTGGTTTTAAGGCAAGATTTTAAGAAGGCTCCTTCTGCTTTGCTTTTCTTCTCCTTTTTAAGTGGTAAACATAGCACATTTCAAAGGAAAAACTTATATCTCCTGTTCTGCTGAAAATTCTGGTTGGAGTATGCGATTCAAATGTTTGTGTTGGCCAAGAACTCTGACTTCCTACCAGTTCACGTGTACAGTGTCCCTGGAGGGAAGGAGGGGAAGATGGTCATGCCTCGGTGACTCTCAGGTTCCTGTCCACCATGCCCAGGCTGCTCCCTGGGCACAGGGGAACATAGAGAAGGCCAGAAGAGTTGGAGTCCCCATGAGCCACAGCCTCCAGGCTTGGTGGACTTCTCAGAAGTCCCAGCAACACTTCTGAGTTTCCCCATTCTGGGGCACATGTGTCTCAAACCTTCTCAGTCTAGAATTCTCCAGCTGTCCCCCTGCCCTCATCAGCAGGTGGCCCCATCATTTATTTCACCAAGAAATTAGAAGCCATCAGGATAAAACACTCTTAACTTTTGCTAGAAATCCTCCCACTTCACCTGAACCTCCACCCCTCCCAGCCTTGTTTTCACCGGGCTCATGGTGAGGGCGAGTCCTGCCTTCCCTGTCCCCTCTGCAGACTCCGCCCCATCAGCTTTGCCCCCCACCTTCCGCCTCTCCCTCTCTGGGCTCAAGCCTCTCCCATTTGATGAAGTCTTTCCCTCGATCCCTCCAGGTGCTTCCCCATCTCCTGCCCTCCTCTTCACAGCTACACTTCAAGCCACCTGTTCCCCAGCCCAGTCCAATCTGACATCTGCATTCCCAGTTTTCCCCATCCCAGAGAAGCTCATGGCCCCACACTCCCTCTGCAAGCCTCCCCCAGCCCAGCTGCTCTGCTGACCTGACACCCTGTCTGCCACTCATGTCCTGAAATGCTCTAACTTCTTACCTAGGAAACCCTCCTAGTGTTCCTCTGACCTCTCTGACTGTTCTTTCAGCCTTCTCCCTGCCTACTTCTGGAAAGTTGTTTGCCTTGGCTTCTGGCCCTATTCTCACTTGTCATGATACCTTAGTCAGGGTCCAGCCGGGGGCCAGGAAGAAACCGTACACGAGTAAGTCTGGCTGGATGGGAGTGATAGGGAGCAGTGGGGACTGAGGCAATCGGGGAGCACGAGAGCCTTGGAAAGGTGGTGTCGGCAACTCAGCATGAGCAGATGACTGCCAAGAGCAGGGTAGGCAAACATTTTTCTAAAGGGCCAGAGAGCAAGTACTGTAGGCTGTATGGGCCACATGTCACCTCTGTCACTGTTCTTTGTTTTAACAACCCTATATATAAAAAAAAATCTTAGCTCTACAAATCATACAAACACAAGCCAAGGTCAGATTTGGTGTGCAGACTGTAGTTTGCTGAGCCCTGGTAAAGAGTGAATGCAAGCCCATGGTGGCTAGACCTTCTGATTTTCCAGAGAAGCCAGAAATCCAGTTTTTGTTTGAAATCTTTTGGTTACCAAATGCTGACATTTAGAAGATCTTCTGGGAGCGTCTGAGCATCTTCAGCCACTGGAAACGTGTCCACCCAAAACTCAATTCATCAGTACAGCCTCCCCCCCAAGCTGGGTTCGCAGTCTCAGCAAATGGCGACACCCTCCACTAGAAACAGACACCTGGGGGTCCCTGCCCTTCACACCCACCTCATCAGCACTGTGTTGCTGATCCTTCCTCCTAAATTCCTATCTATCTGGCTCTATCCTCAGTGCCACTTCCCTATGTCGGACCACCATCATTCCATCCCTTGGGAACCACAAGCTCCTCTTGATAAAGAGTTCCCATCTCCTGTCTTACCCTCTCTTAATCCTTTTACAACCAAAATGTCTTTCTAAAATGCAAATCTGGTCAAGGCACTCCCAAGCTTAAGACTCACTTGTTGACTGGGTAAGGTCTTAACCTTCAGTTGGTCTACAAGACTTTGGTGGTCAGGCTCCTGCTGGACCCCTGGTCCCCTCTCTCTCCTGGCTCATGTCATTCCACTGTGTGCTTCTGTCTTTGTTTGCTACTTCTAGTTCCTGAAATGAGCCAAGCTCCCTCTCACTTCCAAGTCTTTGCATCTGCTGATGTGACACATCCTTCACTCCACCCCACTTACTGCCATGTTCTTCCTTAATCTCAGCTCCTGCCAGCTGGTGCCCTTTCCTTCCTTCCTTCCTTCTTTCCTTCCTTCCTTCCTTCCCTACTTCCTTCCTTTTCTCCTTCCTTCCTTCTGTACCTTCCTTCCTTCCTTCCTTCTTTCCTTCCTTCCTTCCCTCCTTCTTTCCTCCCTTCCCTCCTTCCTTCCTCCCTTCCCTCCTTCCCTCTTTCCTTCCTCCCTTCCCTCCTTCCTGCATTCCTTCCTTCCTCCCTCCCTCCCTTCCTTCAATATAACAGCGTTATTGATATATGACTCACAGCCATATAATTCATCCATATGAAGTATAAAGCTCAGTGGCTTTTAGTATATTCAGTGTTGTGCCACCATTTCCACAATTTTAGAACATGCTTATCATCCCAGAGAGAAGCCTTGTACCTATTAGCACCTCCTTTCTCATCAACAACCCTCCACCCCTGCCCAAGCCTTAGGCAATCACTTGTCTACTTGCTGTCCCTATAGATTGGCCAATTATTCTGGACATTTAGCATAAATGGAAGCATACGATAAGTAGTCTTTGGTGACTGCCTTCTTTCACCTAGCATATTTCAAGGTTTCATGTATCAGAACTTCATTTTTGATTGCTGAATAATATAGCTTTGTATAGACATACCACGTTTTATTTATCAGCTCATCATCCACAATGTTAATTTTATCTGCTGTTTCCTTGTGTTCTGGTATGTAATAGTCTTTGGAAAGGAGTCTGGTTTTTTTCAGGTCCTGTAGAGTGAAGGAGAGGAGGAGCTCTGCGACTCTGAGATCCTTTGCAGAGAGATCAACTCAGGGAGAAGGGGAGGTAGAGGCATGAAAGTAGATGTGGGTAAATCCAAATCAGTCAAGGGAGGAAGGGGACACTTGGACCCCCAGCTCAGACCCTGTACCACACAGGTGAGATGCATCCTTCTCAGAAAGGAAGGGAGCAGGATAGAATAAGAAGCAAAGGGCTCCACACTTTTAACTAAAGGCTCCTGTCAATAACCTGAGCAGATACCTCTTACATATGAATATTCATGTTGCTATTGAGTTATATGGGTTCCTTGTATATTTCAGATATTAACCTCTTGTCAGTTAGATTATTTGCAAATATTTTCTCCCATTCAGTAGGTTGCCTTTTCATTTTGCTGACTACTTCTTTTGCTGTGCAGAAGCTGTTTAGTTTGATGTAGTTCCACTTGTTGATTTTTGCTTTGCTGCTTGTGCTTTTCATGTCATCCAAAACATTTTTCCAAGGTCAACGTCAAGGAACTTTTTCCCTATGTTTTCTTCTAGTGGTTTTACAGTGTCAGGTCTGACGTTTAAGTCTTTAATCTATTTCAAGTTGATTTTTGTGAGTGATGTAAGGTAGGGGTCCAGTTTCATTCTTTTGCACGTGAATATCCAGTTTTCCCAGCACTACTTATTAAAGTATTGACTATTCTTAACTCCCTTGTCAAATATTAGCTGATCATATATATGTGGGTTTATTTCTGAGCTCTCTATTCTGTTCTATTGGTCTGTGTATCTGTTTTTTTGCCAATACCATACTGTTTTGGTTACTATTGCTCTGTAATAAAGTTTGAAATCAGTAATTGTGAAGCCTCCAGCTTTATTCTGCTTTCTCAGGATTGCTTTGGCTATTCAGGGTTTTTTATGGTTCCGTACCAATTAAAAAAATTTTTTTTCTATTTCAGTAAGCAATGTCATTGGGATTTTGATAGGGATTGCTTTGATCAATCTGTAGATGACTTTGGGCAGAATGAATATTTTAATATTAGTAATTCTTCTGATCCATGAACATAGGATATCTTTCCATTTACTTGTGTCTTTAGTTTCTTGTACTTTTCAATGTACAGATCTTTTACCTCCTTGGTTAAATTTATTCCTAAGTATTTCATTCTTTTTTGATGCTATTGTAAATGGGATTATTTCCTTGGCCTAGCCCAAAGTCTGAAGATTTCCTTCTGTGTTTTCTTCTACAAGTTTATTATTTTAGCTCTTACATCTAAGTCTATGACTCATTTTGAATTAATCTTTGTGTATAGTGTGAGGTGAGGGTCTAAGTTCATTTTTTTTTTTTTTTGCATACACATAGTGTTTTATGATGAGACTTTTTTTTCCATAATGTGAATATTGGTATCAGCTTAATATTCCATTTCACAAACATACTACAAACACTGGGGGCCTGGGAAGTGTTTAACAACTGGCTTTCAAAATAATTCCTGATTGTAGCATTTGCCAGTTTCCCTGGTGTAAGTGCTCCAACCATGTCTGATTTCAAGATACTGATGTTACATAACTAATCACGGAATTGGGAAGAGATCGCATAGTTGGTTCTTATGAACTGTTACAAGTTGACTTATAGCACATTATGGGGTGGGTTTTTTTGTTTCTGTTTTTGTTCGCTTCTTGTTTATCCCCTTGTTTACCATCAATATACAAAAGGTGTCCCCCAAAAGCAGGAAGAAGCAGTCTATTTTATTCACTGCTATAAATGAATGCTGGCCCTCCAGGGAGTTTCTAGTTCTCCCTTATGATGAGCACAGCTGTGGACAACATCCTTGCAGTTTTTCTGTGGTCACATTTAGTGATGCCCATTATATTTACTTTCAGGACAACTCTGAGCCTTGCTTCCTGGTGAAGATAAAGAAAATTGAGTTTTGACAAAACAGAACAAGTACGAAGCTGCTTGAACTTTTGCAATTTTATAAAGACACATGTTCAAAATTTAAATTATGGGAGTGACCTTCTCCTTTTTTTTCTCCCTTTTGGGGAACCAAGTAAAGCAAATGCTGCAGGGTGAAAGAGTTGTCTTGACAAGGCACCAGGGTGAGGTCAAGTGTGAATGCCACAGTGCCTGGACAGCTTCCTGAAGGTGTCTCAGGCATCAAAGTAACAGGAGGAAATCACTGGAGTGTGACATTGTTTCAGAGAAAATGCACCAAGACTTCCTTCTGAGGAAAACTTGTAAGAAGTGCAAAGAAAAGAAGGGGACGCTCTGGGGCAGATGTCTTTCATAGATGATTGTTAAACACCGTTTGCCACATCCTTACCTGCATTGGGTATTTTCATTTAATGGAATGAAATAAATTCTCTCCACTGCCTAATCAGGCAAAAGAAATATCTCATTTTCATTAACATTTCTCTTGTTACTATTGTGATTAGTATTTTTATATTAATGGCTATTGAATTTCTTCTATGACCTTTCTATTTATAGCTCTGTTCATTTCATAAAACAGTTGGGTATACGGAGTAATTATGTGATAGGAAAATCTCAATGGTTTTCCTATCGATTTTGTAAGATTGTCTTATGTGTTAGGGGTTTTGACCTTTGGCATCTTTGTCTTAATTTTTAGTTTTGGTGGGTTTGTTTTTGTTTTTGATTTTTGCATAGCATCTTTGTATCACATGCTTTGCATTGTGTGTCATTCTACAAGCAGGCACATTTCTCCCTCAGTAAAATACTTCTCTTTTTTTGAAATTTACTTAGACTGTCTCACACCTTGTATCTCCAAGTGAATTTTAGATTTGTTAAATTAAGAACCAAGACAAAATGCTCTGGAGGTTGAACAAAAGCTACAAAGTAATTTGGTGCTGGCTTTCGAAGTCTCTGGCCAAAATCATTTCACTGGGCCTGTTTTCCCCCCTGTTGAGCTGACCACACCATGCAGCTCCTGTCCCATCCTGGCACGTGGAAGGCTCCAGTGCCTGTGCGAGTGGCAGGTGCTTCTTCCAGTGGTCTATGTACCCCAGGGGTCTGGCTCAAGGAGCTTGTACTGAACGAAGGGATGAATGAATGCATGTATGAGTAGTGGCATTTGGATGAATGAATAAACACATAAATGGATAAATGAAATTTACTGGGAGACCTTCTTTTCCCCCTTCAATGCCCTATTCCAGGGATTGTTTCTTCTTACTTTCCTACGAGGACAGGTAGCAAAAGAGACTTACAGGGTTTCTATAATTTAACTGTGTCCAAAACTTCTGCTGATGGCTAACATCTCACAGCTCCAGGCTTCCAGGGTCCCTGTGATCCCAAAGCCTTGGCACAAGGCAAGCAAGCCCACCCACCCATGCGGCTGGAGGATGGAAATGCTCCAGATGGAGGGCGTTAGGGTAGCAGCTGCATGAAGCTAAAGCTGGAGGGAAACTCTAGTTGAGCAAGTGCACATGGGCAGGTGCTCCCTCCCATAGGGCATGGCAAAGGGATGGGGGAACCTGAATAACCCCCTCCTTCTTCCAAGAAGCACAGTGCCCAGGAGTGGGGACAGAATGGAAGCTCCACTGGATCTCCTTAGACAGTCATGACCCTTGTTCCTTTATTGCCATCCAGGTATCAGTCTTTACACCATTTCTTAGCTCCTGCCACAGAAAGTGGGAATGGGAAATGAAGGACAAATAAAGATTGGACAACTTCAGAGCAGGAAAACCCTGCTCCATCCAGATTCTTGCATGACAGAAATCTGATTGCACTGAACTATGTCTGAACAGAGTGACAGATATGGACTTAAAAATCCATTTCCTTTTTTCAAAATCTTACCCAGAGAATTTCATGGTAGAAGGTGTTAGTTATTGCACTGAGTTTGGGGTGCCTCATTAAGAGGAGGATTGAGTGTGACAGGAAGAGAAATGTAAAATCAGCCAATATCAGGGTTTCTATTTGCCCCTGCCAATACTTAGTCCTCTACATATGGAAAAAATCAAAATGTATTCCATCTTGTTGGTGTTTCTCACCAACACTTAGTTATTAGAATCACCTTTTAAATTTTTACTACATTTTCACATGTTGAATAACTTACTAAATGTGGCAAATAAATAAATAAATAATAAATGTATTTTCATTATAATAGCCATCCCTTATATGGTACTATGTGACAGGTACTCTTCTAAGCACTTCAAAGGCATTGACCCATTTCATCCTCATTTCTACCCTATTAGCTAGATACTACTATTATCTCCATTTCAAAGGTGGAGTCTGGGAGACATTAAGCAACTTGCCATAGTCACACATCTGATTAAAGACCTAAATAAGAAATGGAATACTATTATGCTAAAAGGAAAAAATATATAGGAAAAAACGGAAAAACATTGGTACTTAAGGGGAGAGAAGGAGTTCTTAAACTACATGTTAATGGCATAAACCACAAGACAAAATTTCATGGATTTTATTACATCAAGATTAAGAATTTCTATTCAATGGAAGATGCTATACATAAAGTAATACAGCTGAGACAATGATAGGAGTCATTTGCAAAGTCTAAAGCATAAGAAATTAAAATCCAGAATATACAAAGAACTTCTGCAAATCAACAAGAAATGACAGCAAACCCAATTGAAAAAATGATAAAAACAAGGAATTTACAGAAGAAACTCATAGCCTAGCAAACATATAAAGAGATATTCTAATTCATCAGTGATTGGAGAAATGTAAAATGAAACAACTGTGAGTGTCCCATTACTCAGACCAGCAAAGATTAGAAAACAGTATAATGCAGTATTGGTAAGGATGTGGGGAGAAGAACTTTCAGGCACAGGGAGTAACAATGTAGACCAAACTCTTTTATGTCTCCCTTATGATCCAACATTTCAAGTCCAAGTCTGTATGAGGATATTGCAGCTTTATTTATGAGAGCACTGAGTTGGAGGCAATCTTGGCACCCATCTCTAGGAGAGTAGATCAGTAAAACTTGCAAGTTACACTCTATGGAGAACTGTGTAGCAGGTGAAAGAAATGGACTGGATATTCTACATAGCAACATAGATGAACATGCAAACCACATACTGTGTTGAAAAACAATAAACATATCATTTGCCTAAATTAAAAATTGCACATAAAAACCAAAAATACCTATTCTTAATACATAAAAAAAAAAAGACATAGAATTACCAACCTTTCAACTTCAGAGTATATAGCTGAAAGAATTGAAAGCAGGGTCTCGAAGTGATATTTGTGCATTTGTGTTCATAGCAGCATTATTCACAATACTTAAAGTGTGGAGGCAACTCAAGTGTCTGTCAACAAATGAATGGAGGGGTGCCTGGGTGGCTCAGTCGTCAAGTGTCTGCTTTTGGCTCAGGTCATGATCCCAGGGTCCTGGGATCAAGCCCTGCATTGGGATTCCTGCTCAATGGGAAACCTGCTTCTCCCTCTCCTGCTCCCCCTGCTTGTGTTCCCTCTCTCGCTCTGTCTCTCTCTGTCAAATAAATAAATAAAATCTTTTAAAAAAATGAATGGATAAGCAAAAGAAGTCCATCCATACAGGGAAATATTATTCAGCCTTAAAAAGGAAGGAAATTCTGACCCAGGCTACAACATGGATGAATCTTGAGGACATTATGCTGAGTGAAGTAGCCAATCACAAAAAAGACAAAATACAGCATGATTCCAGATATATGAGGGCTTGGGGGTAGGGAGGAATAGGATGCTGTTGTTTAATGGGTTTGGAGTTTCATTTTTACAAAATGAAAAGAGTTTTGGAGATGGATGGTAGTGATGGCTAATACAACATTAGGAATGTATTTAATACCAGGGAGCTGTACACTTAAAAATGGTTAAGATGGTAAGTTTTATGTGTATTTTACCACAATTTTTTAAATGGGGAAGAAAAGAAAATGATACATACTAAAAACTTTACCACCAGACCTACCTTATAAGGAATACTAAAAGAAGTTCTTTTGGTGAAGTAAAAGAATGCTAATTGACATTATAAAAACATAAAAAGGTAACATAAACTTCATGGTAATGGTAAAGATATAGTTAGATTCTACAATATGGTAATAGTGGTGCATAACTCCCCTACAACTCTAGTTTAAAAGTTAAAAAAAAAGTGTAGGGAAAAAAACTATAACTACAATAATTTGTTATTAGTTATACAATATAAAAAACATGTAAATTCATGTAAATTGTAACAGCAATAACCTATAATGTGAGGGGGAGGAGAAGTAAAAGTGCAATGTTTATGAATTCTATTGAAGTTAAGTTGTCATCAGTTTAAAATGGGGTGTTATTAGGTTAAGATGTTTTATGTAAGCCTTATGGTAATCACTAGGGAAAATCCTAAAGTAATTACACAAAAGAACACGATAAAGAAATCAAAGATACTGATACTCAAGGACATCAAACCACAAAAAAAGACAGCAGTATAAGAAACAGGGAACAATGGATCTATAAAAAAAACCCAGAAAACAAAGTGGCAATAGCAAGTCCTTACCTATCAATAATTAAACATAAATGGATTAAATTCTCCAATTAAGAGACATAGAATGGCTGAATGTATAAAAAAACAAGATCGAACAATATACAGCCTGCAAGAAACTCACTTTAGCCTTAAAGACATTCACAGACTGAGAGTAAAGGCACAGAAAAAGACATTCAAACAAATGGTAACCAAAAAAAAAAAAAAAAGCAGGAGTAGCTATCCTTCTATCACACAAAATAGATCTTAAACTAAAAATGTCAAAAAGAGACAAGAAGGTCATTATATAATTACAAAGCGGTCAATACATCAATAAGATAAAACAATTGTACATATTTATGTGCCCAACATCAGAACACCTAATTATGTAAAGCAAACATTAACAGAGCTAAAAGGAGAAATAAACAGGAATACAGTAATAGTTGGGGATTTTGTTGCCCTACTCTGAACAATGGGTAGATCATCCAGACAGAATCAATAAGGAAACAGCAGACTTGAACAACACTGTAGACCAAATGGACCTAACAGACATATACAGGACATTCCATCCAGCAACAACAGAATACAAGTGTATATGAAACATTTTCCAGGACAGACCATATGTTAGGACACAAACAAGTCTTAGCAAATGAGAGAAGATTGAAATCATACCAAATATTTTATCTGACCACAATGGCATGGAACTAGAAATCAGCAACAAGAGGAAAACTGCAAAATTCACAAACATATGGAAATTAAATAGCACTGTCCTGAACATCCGATGGATCAAGGAAGAAATTAAAGGGAGAAATACAAAAGTTTCCTGAGACAAAAATGAAAACAACGTACCAGAACTTATTGGATATTACACATAAAAGGATGAAACAGAATCTCTATCTTACACCACTCACAAAAATTAACTCAAAATGGATTAAAGACTTAAATATAAGACCTGAACCATGGAACAGAAAACACTGGAATAAAGCTTTTTGACATGGGTCTTGGTAATGATTTTTTTTAATATGATACCTAGGCATAAGCAACAAAATAAAAAATAAACAGTGGGTCCACAGCAAACTAAAAAGATTCTGCACAGCAAAAGAACCCATCAACAAAGTGAAAAGACAAGCTACAGAATGGAAAAAAATATTTGCAAACCATATGTCTGATAAAGGATTAATATCCAAAATCTATAAAGAACTCATGGAACTCAATCACAAACAAAACAAAACAAGACAAAAACAAAAACAACCCAATTAAAAAATGGGCAAAGTACTTGAATAGATATGTATGTGAGGCCAACAGGTGTATGAAAAGATGTTCAACATTACTAGTCATCAGGGAGATGCAAATTAAAATAACAATGGGATATCACCTCACACCTGTTTTAAAAACCATCATCAAAATGACAAGAGATAACAAATGCTAGTGTGGATGTGGAGAGAAGACAACATTTGTGTACTGTTGGGATTGTAAATGGGAACAGCCACTATGGAAAACAATATGGAATTTCCTCAAAAAATTAAAATAGAACTGTCATATGATCCAGCAATTCCACTTCTCGGAATATATCCAAAGGAAATGAAAACACTAGCTCAAAAAGATATCCACACCTCCATGGTCATAGCAGCATTATTTATAATGGCCAAGGCATGGAAACAACCTAAGTGTCCATCAGTGGATGAATGGATCAAGAATTGTGATATATATATATTTCAGCCATTAAAAACAAGGAAATCCTACCATGTGTGACAACAAGGATAGACCTTGAAGGCATCACAATAAGTGAAATAAGTCAGACAGAGAAAGATAGATACTGTATGATCTCACCTATATGTGGTATCTAAAAACAGCAGCAACAACAAATTGATGGAAAAAGAGATGAGACTTGTGGTCACCAGAGGCAGAGGGTGGAGAAGAGGGAATCGGAGGAAGGGGGTCAAAAAGTACAAACTTGCAGTTAAAGGATTAATGAATCCTAGGGATGTGATGTATGACATAATGACCACAGATAACACTACTGTAGAATATACAGGAAAGGTGTTAAGAGAGTAGATCCTAAGAGTTCTCATCACAAGGAGAAAATTTTTCCCTCTTTTCTTCTTCTTTTTTTTAAATTGTATCTGTATGAGAGGGTAGATGTTGGCTGAACCTATTGTGGTCATCATCTCACAATATACATAAATCAAACCATCATGCTGTGTGCCTTAAACATATACAGTGATTATATATCAATTATTTCTCAATAAAACTGGGGGAAAAAAACCATTAGAATGGGACTTCTGCTTTGGGTCATTCCATTTTCTTTACTCATCTGTTGATGGAGACTTCTGTTGTTTCCATGCCTTGGCTATTGTGAATGATGCTGCAGGGAACAGGGGAATACAGATGTCTCTTTGAGATAAGGATTTTGTTTCCTTTGGATATATATCCAGAAGTGGAATTGCTGGATCATATGGTAGCTCTATTTTTAATTTCTCGAGGAACCTTCATACTGTTTTTTATAGTGGCTCTACCAGTTGACATTCCCACCAATAGTACACAGGGTTCCCTTTTTCCCACATCCTCACCAACACTTGTTATCTCTTGTCTTTTTGATAATAGACATTCTAATGGGTGTGAGGTGATATTTTACTGTGGTTTTGACTTGCATTTCCCTGATGATGATGTTCCCTGAGTGATGTTGAGCACCTTTTCATGTATCTGTTGGCTATTTGTATGTCTTTTTTGGAAAAATGTCTATTCAGGTTCTTTGCTTATTTTTAAATTGGGTTATTTGGTTTTTTACTTTTGAGTTGTATGAGTTCCTTGTATATGTTGGATATTAACCCCTTACGGATATGTGGTTTACAAATATTTTCTCCCACTCCATAGGTGGCCTTTTCATTTTGTTGATGCTTTCTTGTGCTGTGCAGAACCTAGTACCTTATGTGCCAAAAAGTAAGAGAGGACTCAAAAACTGGTAGAAAGAACAGCAAAAGGACATAGGATCCAGCTTGAAGGGCTCCCACTAGATAAATCTGGGACAATTTGTGCATCAAAGCAGTAAAGATAATATCAGATTCTATCCCATTAAGTAAAAAGGGAATCTATGAGGTCATGATGATATAAATAAATAAATGAATAAATACATAAGTGAAGGAGAAAAGATGCTTTTATTATACAGTGAAATGCCCACTAATAATGGGCACTTATAAATTCATAAGTACAATATACTTTACAGTGGAGAAACCTGGTGGAGACTTTCTAAAGCAAGCGATAAAGTTTAACATCGTTTGTGATGGGACAGGTTGGCACCAAATGCCTCCCCACATGATGCACTGAGAACAACACAGCATCACTTCTGTGAGATTCCTGCTCTAGTTGCATAACCTGACCCTAATCATCAGGAAACATCAGAAAACCCACAACAAGGAACCATCTGCCAGGTAACCGTGGCATTCAAGATGTTGAGGTCAGGAAGCACAAGAAAAGTCTGAAGAAGTGTTCCTGATTGAAGGAAGGCATCACAACTAAGTAAACGATTCTAAGTCTTGGGACTATGAAGGACATTATTTGCAAAGTGGGCTAAATTGGAAAGAAGGCTACAGATAACCTGGTGATATTGTGTCAGTTAGTTTCTGCTTGGATTATGTGGGAGAGCATCCTTGTTGCTAGTAAAATCATTCTGAACTACAAAAGGCTGATGAGACATCATATTTGCACCCTGCTCTCAAGTGGTCCTGGAGAAAAATAGTACATTTATAACTATCTGTCTGCCTGTCTATCTTTTGAGACAGAAAGGGAGGGAGAGAGAGAATGATGAATTAGAGCAAATGTGGTAAGATGCTGACAGCTGGGGAATCTGGATGAGATATGGAAGTTCTTTGCACTCTTCTGGCAACCTTTCTGAAGGATGAAATGCTAGAACCAGCAATAACAAGGAGGCGTTGCATGGCTCGCATACACAGGAGCAAGGAGCGGAGCTGGAGGCAGGAAGGCAGCTCAGGAAGGGCTGGAGGTATAACTGAGGAAGGGCTGGAGTAACTGAGGAGAGGCATTGTCAGGGGGCATCAGATCTCTTATCTGATAGACTTGGAGCAAGATCACCCAAGAAACAGACTTAACTATGGAGAACACACTGCTGGGGAGGATGGGTGGGGGATGGATGAAATAAGTGATGGGGGATGACGGAGGGCGCTTGTTGGGATGAGCACTGGGTGCTGTATGAAGGTGTGGAATCACTCTATCGTACACCTGAAACTAATATTACACTGTATGTTAACTGACTGGAATTAAAATAAAAACTTAATAACCCACTTTCCTTGCTTTGCTTCATTTAATCCTCAGGTTAAATCTGCCCCACAGGGGTAGATACTTGTCTTATCCTCACTTTATAAAGAAATTGGGGGCTCAGAGATTCATCCATTCAACCAGCATTTACTAAGTGCTTACTGCAGTCCAGTTTTACCATGGCTACACAAAAAATGTTAAATGTGATTGCAGATGTGTGTGTGTAATGCACACAGGAAGGAGATGCACAGCAACATTAGTGTGCTAAGAGAAGCTGCATGAGGGTAGTGGCTAGTGACTACAAATGTTTCCAGTTTCTTCTTTGGCCTTTTTATCTGTTTTCAGTTTTTTGTGTTTTTTTTTTTACACTGAACATTATTGCCTTTGTGACAAGTTAAAACATAAGCATTATTTCAAAAATGGACCTGGAGGACATTATAATGACAATCTTTCTCATTAGGATATTTTTGGGGATCAAAGTGTTTCTTGATGCAGTCTTATTTGACCAAAGTGGTAGACAAATGTTTCTTAATTCCGTTATGCCTTCTCGCCACACTGCAGAGACGAACTGGCAGGTTTTCGAGTGGAAAGCTGACTTCCCCCTTGACTCCCAAAGTCTGGATTTGTCGCCATGTTCTGTGTGGAAACGTAAGCCCAGGGCAGTGTGACCGCCTCCTTCCCCAGACAAAAACTGTCCAAACCTTCATGATACCAGCCTCTTTACACAAAGAAAGCGTGCACACATAGTAGGTCCCTGACTGAAGGGGAGGGTGGCTGGATAAAAGCACAATTCTAGGGTCCAAAAAGAGAACAGTCAGCCCAATGATGTCACTATGTGTAAGATGGGACACCCACTCACTAAGGGTACTTTGTGACTGATGGGGTCCTTCCTCCCCTTTGCTGCCCAGGGCCATGGGCTCCAATGCAGCTCCATCCATCCCGCCCGGGGTCTCCATGCGTCCCTATGCTTGCGTGCCTCCCAGGGCTCAGAGAACTCAGAGAAGTCGACACTGGTCACTGCTAGATTGAATTGATTTGTGCAAGCAATAATGGGGAAATGGGTAGAATAAATGAGGGTGTAATTCAGTGCAGCCTTCAGAAACAGTGCTTTAACATGATTTATTCACCTGGGAAACAGACCCCAACATACTGCTACTCAAAAACAAAAACAACAAGAGTACAGTCGAAGTCCGTATTTGTCATCGTTGTAAATACACACAGGAGAAAACAAACACCAAACTAAAAGAGAATACATAGAAGAGCACACAGTCGTCGTCTTTGGGTAGTGAGAATTGGGTGCTTTGGGTGTTCTCTTTTTCCCTTTGAGTTTTTAAGCTGTGTTTTTGTCATTGGGAAAATGATTTTTAAAGAAATACACATCCTAGGGAAAAGGGAAGAAAGACGTGATGACCAGGAGGTCCCTGGTGAGAGATCAAGTGTTAAGGACATTTAGGGGAAATATGTTTCTTTTAATTAAGGGTCCTCTCAACCTTCCACATTAAGGTGGGTGAGTCCCCACCTCAGCCCCCCTCCCTCTCAGCCTCAGACACTGTCAGCTTGCACACCAGGTCATTTTTCCTGCGGATGGGTCCAACACAACAGCCAGAACTCTGATCCTTAAAACCAGAAGGCTTCGGTGGGGAAGCAGAACAGGGACATGGACCCTGTCTCCTTTTGCCTGATATTAATTTCTGCAATAAAGCCATCAGAATGTACTCCCGCCTCATCCAACTTACAAGGAAGGGAGACTCTGGAAAATACTCAGAAGGAAGAAACTGGTAAATGGAAATAAAGACTCCCTCCCCTCTGTGGCTATTTCAAGAAATCAAACGTATTATTCGCCCAATCTGTGTCTAGCCCACCACCTGAATTGTTTTGATTTTTGCAAATATAAAAATTCTCCCCAAGGGCTTTCTCCATTCCACTGCCGAGGGCAGTTCCCCAATCCTATTTCCCACTAGGGCTCGGGATGCTCGGTGGCTCTATTTACAAATGGTAATGCTCACAAGTCTGAACTCCCCTTTGGGCCCAAGCACTTCCCTGGCACCCTCCATCCCGGTCTTCTGGAATGTCCCATTCCACTCCTTCACCTCCTTTCTACCACGGAGGAGTTCTTGGAGAGGACTCAATCGCCCCGGAAGTGATTTAGTCTAGACTGCCATTAAACTTCCTCACCCCCACGCGTCTGCAATTCCGTGCTGCACCAGGTGTCCCAACGTGCCTCGGCTTGGGTCAACGTGCCGGGCAGGTCGCCCTTGCTGGGTCCTGGACCGGCCTCCAGGGGCCCGAGTCAGAACCCAGCGGAGAGTTCATGCTCCGCCGTGGAGGGGGACACGGAGCTAGCCCTCTCGAGCCTGTCGGTGGAAAGGAAGGGGAGCCTGTTCAGCAGCCGGCTGAACAGCTGGCTCAGGTACCTGCGGAACCTCTCCCCGACGAAGGCGTAGATGATGGGGTTGACGCAGCAGTGCGTGTAAGCGATCACCTCCGTCACCTGCATGGCCAGGTCCAGCTGTTTGCTCTGTCTGCACTCATCGGTGAAGAGGCTGTCTTGGAAAGCAGAGACCAGCACTGCCAGGTTGTAAGGGGTCCAGAAGAGAAAGAAGACGATCATGATGACAAAGATCAGACGGACGGCTTTGGCTTTCTTCTCGTTGGGTCGTTTGAGCAGAATCTGTATGATCTCTGTGTAGCAGATGATCATGACCAACAGAGGCAGAACCAGCCCCAACATGTTCAGTTTCAGAGCCTGGAACTGTTTCCAGGCTTTGAGGCTTCCGTGAGGGAAGTGGAGGCTGCAGGTGCTATGGGAGAACTCCTGCTGGATCTTGGAAAAGTAGAAGCCTGGGATGGAGGCCAAGATGGCCAGGCCCCAGGCGCCAATGCTGGTGATGATCCCAAAGATGACAGTCCGAACCCGCAGGGCAAACACAGCATGGACGATGGCCAGGTACCTGTCGAAGGTCAGCAGGATGATGAAAAAGATCTCGCTATACAAGCCTGTGTAATAAAGCCCCGAGAGCAACTTACAGGTGCCATCACTGAAAATCCAGTCATCCTTTAGCTTGTAGTCAATCCAGAAGGGCAGCGTGAAGAGGAAGAGCAGGTCTGAAATGGCCAGATTGAGGAGGTAGATGCTGGTCATGCTCTTGAGCCTCTTGTACTGCATGAGGACCAGGAGGACCAGGATGTTGCCCACCAGGCCAGTGATGAACACCAGGGAGTACAAGGGGGGCAGCAGCTGAGCTCCAAAGGCCCTCACCTCTCCCTTCTGGCATGGGGTTATGCCCTCATAGTCATATTCTGTTGTCATGTCATAGTCTTTTGTGGGGGCTGAGGTTGCCATCCTGGTTTCTTGCATGAGTCAAGGAAGATGGTTTCTGTGTACTTTGCCGGGAAAGGCAGTGGGCTGCGGACAACAAAGATGAGGCAGTGATTATAGGTCCTCAACCACCTGACAACTGTCTGCCGAGTACCGACTGTGTACCAGGCCCTGGGACGCAACCTTGAGCAAGGGAGATCTGGGTCCTCTCTGCCCTCATGGGCCCTGTAGTCTAACAGAGGGCGTAGGCAGTAAGCATATGAGCCCACTGATCATTAAGTCAATTACTTTGGCACAGACGGAGGGAGACCTCGCCACACTGCTCCGAACCAGTCCTGCCCACGGTCTTCGCATTGGACTTAGTGCTAGACAACTCCCCCGCCACCCCCCGCCACAGAGGGGGTGCCACTGCTGTTCCCCAATTTAGAGGTGATGATGCGGGAGTTCGAAATGGTAAGGACGCATATCTTTGAGAATGAGAGCTGGAGTTTCTTTTCACGTGCATCCCTGCCGCCAATAATGGAGCAACGATTTTGCACTGTGGGGTCTCCAGAAGGAAGCTGAGAGTCCAAAACTTACAAATGGATCTTCAGGGCTAGGGGGGCTAAAAAGGTTCATGGCCAGGGATGACGGAGCATGGTGGGGGCACATGTAAATGTGTAGGGTTATTTTATTTTATTTTTTGGTTGCCATAGAGACT
Organism: Leptonychotes weddellii; assembly: GCF_054177405.1. NCBI lineage: Eukaryota > Metazoa > Chordata > Mammalia > Carnivora > Phocidae > Leptonychotes > Leptonychotes weddellii. The sequence continues at coordinate 12,973,967 of NC_138369.1, forward strand.
AGGGGATGCAACTGTCGGGTCATTCAGTAGGCAGGGCCGAGGATGTCCTGCAATGCAAAAATTATCTTACCCCAAAGACCCATGGTGCTGTCATAGTGAAATTCTAGAAGGCTAGCCCCATCCCTTAGTAGATGAGGACCCTGAGGGCACCAGAGTGGGTCAGCTTGGCTCATGCCATACACGTGGATCTACAGGTCACTCAGTAGGCCTCCCGTGAGGGCCATGAGGAGGATTCAGAGGACAGTACAGTCTGGGAGGAGGGGGGTGACCTGATGGGAAGAAGAAGGGATGGGGGGGAAGGGGAAGAGCTCGGGACAGCCTCGAGCCATGAGGTATCGTGAAGCAACCAGGCAGTAGCTGGAGTTCTGCTGAGAAATGCTCTTAGATATTTTTAACCAGGGTTCCCTTGAAACAAAGAAAAACAAAAAACAACCACTAGAGAGCTTGCCTTCATAGGACCTCCCCAGCCCCCCATTTTCAGCACTCCTTTTCAATCCTTTCCACTTACTACAGACACCTCCCCGAAGGGAGCATGGGCTTTCGTGCCATCTACCAGCTGTGGGACTATGGATGAGTTAACCTACCTCTCTGAGCCTCAGTTCCTCATCTGTAATGTGAGAAAGTAACACCTTGCAGGGCTACGTAATGTATGAGAAAAACCACCCCCTAGTACCTGCTGGGGCCTCAGTAAATAATGGGGTTCCTCCTTCCCTGCACTGACCCTTCTCTGAGGCCAGTCCCTGGCTCTGATCCTATTCTGGCTGATGTACCTGCTCCCCCAAGTCCCCCCACCAGTTCTTTCTATAGTTAATCTGGAAAACGAATTCTGCTCAACAGTGGTGGACCGGGACAGTCCCTTCCATGCAAACTGCACTTTGAAATTTTCAGTAGGTTGCCACCAGTTGGAAAAGTAGCTGGTACCTACATCATAATTCCCACCCTGAATCTGGAGTCTCTAGCACTCTTCCTTCTAAATTGCTTAATGAATGTTTCCTTCCTACAAAATTCACATTTCTGCAGTGGCCATTGGAAAGTAAGGCACCCGGGGTGGGGGAGGGGGCAATGTCATACACCCTGGCTGGGGGACTGTCATTTCCAGTCAAATCCATCCCTATGGCTGACTCCTCCAGCTCTGGACTTGCCTCTAGCCCCCCAGCCCTCCTTCTGGAGGAACCCAGGCTGGCAGTTACTTAACCAAACTGTGTGGACAATTTCTGATTTCCGCTGCCGCTGCTGGTGTGGACGGGTCGGCTTGGCAGACAGCATTTTTGGATGGGCTGGCAGGTTTATAGCAGAAGCTCCAAGCAGCTTGGAAGCACAAAGAGCAACTGGTGCATGACTGAGCCCAGGAGCCCGGTTTCTGGGGAATTTTGGCAAAGGTGAAGGCAAACTGAGTCAGCATTGCTCGTGCCATTTGAACAGAGAATCGCCTTCACCAGCCCCCTCCCCCCGTCCACCTCCAACTCCACTGACTATTTTGCCAACTTGCCAGGCACCACCTAACAACTCTGGGAGAGAGATGGCCTGGTGTGGGGCCATGGAGGGAGACAGAAGGACCCTGTTGCCACCTAGCCCCGCTGAAATCTGCTGCAAAGTCTGCCCCAAGGGCAGAGGTCAGCTGGAGCCCTGGCGCCCCCCAGAACCTTGCAGTGGCAGCGTCCTCTAGCCTGGGAGTTGGTGAAGTCTTTGAGCAGAAAAAGCAGTCTGCAGTGATAAGACACCCAAGCCTGGTGGTGTACAGGGGCTGGTTCATCCTGGTTCATAGAGACCAATCCTGTGCATCTCTCCCCAACTCTGCATTCAGTGGGTAGGTAGGCTGAAATCAACCATAGTGCGGATATTTACACCATAGAAATCTACAAACATGAGAAATCAGGGCTCTTTTTTTTTTTTTTTTTCAAGAGAGCCAGTTGTTAAACATTTATTGGCCCTTCACTCCCCACAGTCTGCATAGCCTAGAGCTGTCCTGCTAGTCAGAGTGGGGACTCAAGGGTGGGAAAGTGATAACACAGCCTGGTGACAAGCTATGCAAACTTCTGAGAGTTTCTAACTCTGAAAATCTGGGCCACTCCAGAGTTTATGGAGGAACAGTTGAAATAGAGACCTCCAAGTAGCCCCCATGCCCCTCTCTCTTCAGAGCAAATTCTGACCTGCCTCTTTGTTAGTAGAACAGAATGGTTGTATCCCAAGAGGACATCTCCCTGCCTTCGGGAGGGTAAAATCCTACCTCCTCCAAAGACAAATCATCAGGCCTGATTGTGAGGCTCTTTGGTTCTAGTCTTCTCAAGAAATTGGTCCAGTATCAAATCATCCTGGCGTCTGCAACGTTTTTTCTAATTAATATTTCCCTTTTGCTATAATTTCTTCATACACCATGTTTGGTTTTTGTTTACACAGGGCAGTTTAGCAAGTGATTTCCTCTTGAATGGTTTTTCACAGAGATCCTCTTGTTTCTTAACTGACTTTAGAAAGGCTGATTTTCTCAACCAGTCACCAACAACCATTCAGGAAAGCTTCCCCTCTTTAGCAAAAAAACCCATTTTACATCTGAGCACCCAGTCTTATAAATTCACCCCTTGTCAGTATTGCTATACAATTAATTACCTTACAGATGCATCGATGGGCTACTTAGGTGTTTGCTTGGGCCTTGAAGAATTCCTCACCTTTGAGGAGACAGACAGGTAAAGAATGTCCTGCAACATGAGGACCACAGTCCCACCTGGCTGCATGCATGTCTGCAAACCAGCTTGCCCTCACAGTAACCAACAAGACAGAAAAGACAAGTGCCACTTACTCTGGTCTCTAGGGATTTTGTCCACGAAGTCTTTGTTTCTGGAGCTTTTAGAATCTTTATGAATTCAAGGTTCAACGTCCTGATTGATCAGGAAGTCCTCAGCTTCCTGTGTGATGATTGAGGACTCCAGGGTTCACAGTCTTTCAGAATGACAAGAAGGGGACAAAATTCTTCGTTTTGTATCTAGTTGGGTGTCCGTGAGTGGCCACGACACCCGCCAGTGGCTGTTCCTTGAGGCTGGGTTTGCTCGAAGGATTTTCTCTGCTCACTCAGCTGTGCTTCTCGCTGGGGAGCTCTGCCTTAAGGGGACTGGGGTGGGTGGGGTTGGGTGGAGTTGAGTGAGGGAGAGGTGGTATGAGGTGTTCCCAGAATTTGTGAAGCAATTGAAGGCTGAGATTATGCGTGTGTGTTGAGGGTTGAGGGAAGGCGGGGCATGGAGGTCTCGTGGTCACTGAGTAGCCTTTTTTTCTTAAAGCTTGCAAATGGAAGGGTTTAAACCAGAACCCCAGATCCTGTTCCTCAAAATGAGCTGGCTGATAGCCCAAGAGAGGCGACATTTTCTCTTTGGCGCCTCCTAAGTCCTACACCTCTGACCATTTGCTGTCTCTCTCTGCACCCCATTCTCTGCCGCACCAAACGCCACTGAACAGTTTCACCTCAGGGAACCTCCAGCCTGGAGTGAGCCCAGGTCTCTGGGTTGGGTTTCAGCCATTCCTTTCTTTTTTAAAATTTTTATTGTTATGTTAATCACCATACATTACATCATTAGTTTTTGATGTAGTGTTCCATGATTCATTGTTTGTGCATAACACCCAGTGCTCCATGCAGAACGTGCCCTCCTTAATACCCATCACCAGGCTAACCCATCCTCTCACCCCCTTCCCTCTAGAACCCTCAGTTTGTTTTTCAGAGTCCATCGTCTCTCATGGTTCGTCTCCCCCTCTGATTCCCACCCCTTCATTCTTCCCCTCCTGCTATCTTCTTCTTTTTTTTTTTAACATATATTGCATTATTTGTTTCAGAGGTACAGATCTGCGATTCAACAGTCTTACATAATTCACAGCGCTCACCATAGCACATACCCTCCCCAATGTCTATCACCCAGCCACCCCATCCCTCCCACCCCCCACCACTCCAGCCATTCCTTTCTGATCGCAGGTTCCTGTTTTATGCTCTGGTCCAACCAGGGGCCATGGCCAAATCCCAGCTCTGTCCTGGAGATAAGAGCAGATCACTATGCCTTCATAAGTCTGGGCTCCCACTCCAACAAATGAGAATGCTGAACACTTTTTTTTTTTTTAAGATTTTATTTATTTATTTGACAGAGAGAGACACAGCGAGAGAGGGAACACAAGCAGGGGGAGCGGGAGAGGGAGAAACAGACTTCTCGCGGAGCAGGGAGCCCGACGCGGGGCTCGATCCCAGGACCCTGGGATCATGACCGGAGCCGAAGGCAGACGCCCAACAACTGAGCCACCCAGGCGCCCCATAGAATGCTGAACACTTCCACTCGTATGCCCAAGGTCAGCTTGTAGGTGAAGGGCGTCACAGAGCACCTGGCCCAAGGGAAATTGTCTGATAAAGGATGCTTCCTGTGATTCTCCCCACGGCCGCCCACACCTGCTCTGCCACTTGCGTACCCCTCGGATTCCACTTCTTTTCCATAACATGGGACCCCGCTAGCCTTCTTCACAGATGGTGCAAAGCACCGGTGCAAAGGAATGCCCATGTGCTTTGGAAACGTCCCTTGTCCCTTCAAGTCTGTTTCCTCACCCGTAAAATGAAAACTTTAGACAAGGTCTTCAAAGGAACATCCCGTGAGTTTTCTGGGCTCGGGTCTCCACAGAGAGATGGGGGAAGAGGGAGGCCAAAGGTGACCAGACCAACAAAGAGGGATACGGGCCTAAGAAGTTGCTGCTTTTATGCAGAGAGCAGGACGCGAGGAGAGCGCTGTGATGAGCCCGGCAAATCGGATGGTCCTGCCTCACGTCCTGGGTCCACCTCTTGGTAAATTTGGGTGTATTACTTACGCTTTTGATCGTCTCCTTCCTCTTCTGTAAAACGACGTTAATGATGCCAGCTTTATAGAGGATTAAATGAAGATATGTACATGCCTATGAATGAATGATTTGGTGGAGTGCTTGAGACGTTATCGATGCCTGTCTTAATTTGGGTTTCCCTGTCAGGGGCAAACCCTGGAGGGGAATGCAGATGCAAGGAGTGTATTTACAGGGGATCCCAGGAAGCACTGCAGGGGAGGGGAAAGTGGGCCAGGGAAGGGAATGTGGTGATGAGGGGAGCATTGGAGAAGGCAAGTGGCACCCGGGCCTACTGGGGAGCTCAGGGAGCCCCCCAGAGACACCCCCACTGTGGGGCCAGAGATGAGGAGACCGGGCATGTATCTATCAAATCTCTACCTGCCCACCACCGGCGGAGGGCTGCTTCTCGCTGGTTTGTGTCGCTGAATATCATCCCCAGGAGATCCTTCTCCACCAGGGTGCAGGGCTGGCCATTCAGGCAGTGGCCGTAGCCCTAGATGTAGTGGGGACAGGTGGAAGTATCAGTAAGGCGCACACCCCAAGATTCTAACCTTGACTTCGCCTAGGTCTCTGATTCCTTCATTTGGCACCCCCTTAATTTGTGTCAACCCCTGACCTAGCCTGCTGACCCTCTTCTTTCATCTCGCACGCTTCCATTGTGTGGAATTTTGACATCTGATGCTGACCCGGCCGTTCCTGCCGCTCCCTTCCTGTCTCAACCTCAGTATCCCAGAAATCTCATGCTTTGTTTAATCAAGACAGGGCAAGGCCAGGCTCCTTGACTGCGTGGAGCCTGGTTCTCATGGAGGCTCACCCTTCAGGTTCAAGTGCTACACCTGTAGGTGAATTTCCAAGAGGGAATAGCAGCGCTATTCCAGAGGGAATAGGACCACAGAGCTCTCTCTGCTGCCCAACGTGTCGTCTTCTCTCCCCTCTGTTCTGCTTGGCTGCCGCACTGTGCTGGGTCATGTCCCAACGCCAACGAGGGTGTTGGGCACACCCATGACCCTTCTCGTCCTGCCTGAGTCATCCAAGACGTCACCTCCTCCCTGAAGCCTTCCCACTCTGCAGCAAGAAGTCATCCAGAAGGGGCAGATGCTTGAGCTCTGAGAGTTTTATGTGTTTTTGGGGGGGGTGGTGGAGGTCCCTTTATTTACACCTAATTGCATATGTTGGATACTTTTGACAATAAACAGCAAGGCAGTCCCCTCAAAATAGCTAAAAAAAAATTAAAAAAAGAATAGAAACTATTCTTTTCTCACAAACCTAGATCTTAGCTCTGATTTGTTATTAGTCTCTAACATTCCCTTGTAATAATTGTCGATGATTTCACAATCCACACGTCTCTGTCTGCAGCCCGATGCCCTCACACTTAGGGGCTAAACATCACGATGACATTGTGGGTGTGAATCTGTGGGTCTCATGGGTGTCCCCTTGTGGCAGTAGGTGCTGGTGCTCCATGGGGGTGCCCCAGTTTTCCACACGGCCTCTCGTCCTCTGGCTTCCTTGTATGGGGGGAGGGGGTGTCTCAGGCATATGCAGGGACTGCTGAGCGTCTTCAGGCACAACATCAGAAGTTACCTGATGTCTCCTCGGCAGGCACCCGCCAGTCACAGCAAGTCACAGAGCCCAGCCGCAACCAAGGAGTCGGGGAATGGAAGGACTGTTTCAGCTGGAGTCGTCGGGTCGCGCTGTAGAAGGCCATGTGTGCCCCAGGACCAGGAGGGCTTGGAAGCCCTGTTTTACCTTCCTCCAAAGTGCGGGTTTTCTAGCTCTGGGGCCAACGGGTTCCTTGAACTCCTCCCCCCTCGGCCATGTCTTCCACGTTCCCCAGCCGCTCACCCCCGTGATCCTAACTCCTGGCTCTCACCATCACACCATCCGCGGCCCTTCATACCTCGGTCCCCAGCAGCCCAGCCTCTGACCCCACTCCCATCTTTCCTCCCTCCTGCCACTCGGCTCCCGTGGTTCCTGGACCCCAGTGGGTTGTCAGCTTTCCACAGACCGTCCGCCTCCTCCTGTCCTTGCTGTCCGTCATTATAGTCCCTCCCTCCCATCCTGTCCTGGGCTCCTTTCTGACCCTGTGGTGTCCATCCAGCAAAATCCAGGCCCCGGGCAGAGCCAGCTCCGCACCCCCACCCACAAAGTTGAACGCGGCCGGAGGGAACCCCGCAGGCATCCTGCCCGGGACTGTGCTAAAGGAATGACCGGCCCCACGGGAGGGTCTACGGTCACCCGTGGACAGTATGGTGGCACTATGACTTTCTGACATGCTCAGACCAGCTCTGCTCCCGGCCCTGGAGAGGGCTGCTGGTGTCCCCTCTAGGCATCATGACCTCTACCAGAAGACAGGGCGGCCTCTTCCTTTTGTCAATTTAGAAGAGAAAGGAAGCTCCGACGAGTTCTGTGAGAAAGCAGCCCCTGGAGAGGTCGAATCTCTCCAGGGCGACCAGGGGCAGCCCCTCCCCTGGCCTTTTCCAGGCAGGGCCTGGGTGAGGCAGGCCACAAGAGGGAGAGCGCCTCCTCGCTGTTCTGTCACAGGGCGATGCTAAGCAGGAAGCAAACACTGGAGGGCAGGGTTTGAGAGCTTAGAACCACCCAGTAATGGGAAGGAAGAGCCCATGATCCCCCACCCAGCCTCTTTCCTCGCCCCGTCCCGCCCACCCGACCGCCAGGTCTCGGGGGAGAGGAGGCTGCTCGAGAGCCCCTGGAGCCTGGCCGCTGGGCCTGCAGAAGCTGCTGACCAGACCACGGCAGGTTGCAGGGCTCAGCGCCCACGAGAACTGAGTAGTAACTCACTGTCGGGAGGCAGGGGGGCGTGAAGAAGGCGATCATAACCCTTCGTACCTCAGATGGAAGCTGCAGACAGTGAGGTGTGTGTACCTGTCGCCTCTTCTATCTCGTCTGAAAGCTGAACCCTGTGGTGGGCTCCTGCGGGCACTGGTTCCTTCCCCCCTTCATCTATGCCCCACCCATGACGTGCCCTCTGTCTCTGTCACGCCCAGGGTGGTTAGGGGCACCCTGGATGAGTGAGGCAGGGCCTGGAACTCGTGTTCACTCCAGGGGAGGTCTGGGAGCTGGTTAAGAACAAAGATTCTCAGACCCCACCCCGGACCTGCCGAATCAGAATCCCCAGGATCTGGCGTTGGACCCAGGAAGCTGTAAGCCCTCTGGGGCGTCTTATTCATGCTGGAGTTTGAGAATCGTTGCTGGACGTTTGCTGATTAATGTGTGATGGCAAGACCTGAACCCGCATCCAAAAATGCAGACCACAGGCCCACTGAAGGAGAAATTGCGTTTTCACCAGATCCCCCCAGAGATTTGTTTGCACATCACGGTGTGAGACACCCTGGTTCAAGGACGTCACGGTCCAGTGGGGTATCTGTGTAGGGTTGAAGAGATGCGCAGAGGAAGGGGGATGGAGTCAAAAGCATCCTACAGAGACGTTTACACCTCGTCCAGGCTAGAGAAATGAGTCTGTTGCAGGACCAGGGACAGGAGATGGGTGAAGGATGACCCTCAGGGTGTAGATGCTCAGTAAACATTGGGTGACTGCTTGACGCCCAGAAGGAACACGCTAGCTGGGCTGCCCAGATAGACATGACTTCCGAGCCCCACCCTGAGGCTTAGTGGGACGCCCTGGGTCCTGACCTCACATCTGGTCCCTACACTGTGTTGGTGAGTTTGAGGAAGGAAGTCATGCCTACCCATTGCTGGCGGGAGTAGAAATCGGGTACCTCTCCAGGGAGGGATGTTTGGCCATGTCTATCAGAACTGAAATGTGTGCATCTTTCATTCTAATTCCACTTGTAGGAATTCATCTTACAAATATTTACACTGGTGGCAGAAGACACCGGTGACAAGGATGTTCCCTGGGGGCTGGTTCAGGAATATTGTGCAAACTTCTGTGCTGGTACAAAATGCTCCCAGGCTGGAGGGACCCAGCGCAGGTCGTGTGCAGGATGCTGCCAGTGGGGGAGGTGCCGGTAGGGCAGGTGCCATGAGTCTGGAAGGAAGCACAGAGAACCGCTAATATTCCTGGTCTCTGGTGAGGGAAACAGGTGACGTGGGGAGAGACGAAGCTTCGTTTTCACTGTATGTTATTTTGTACCTCTTGGCTTGCATCTGCCTGGCAGGTCTCAAAAGGTGCTCCAAAGACCCCTAGGGGTCTCCCAAACCCATCCAAGGGGCCCCTAACGCTTTCCTTTTTCCAGCTATATAGCTGTGTGCAGCTGGTTTTCCTCCACAGACTTCAGCCGAAGCAATCACAACAGATGGGGGCCGAAGCAGCTTTGGGGATCCGGCCGCTCTTCCCACTGACATTTTTTTTTGTCTGGGAAAATATAATTATTTTCATGAAAGTATTATTTATGTTATTATGTAACAGTTTTCATTCATGTTATTTTAAGCGAATTACTGAAAACTTTTTAAGTTCTCAGTTTTGATTACTGTGACAGTAAATATTAATAACCCGTGTAAACAAAAAGCTCTTTGGTATCTGCAATCACTGGAGAGCGTACACATTCCTGAGACAGAACCCCAGGTGCAGGTGCGGGGCAGACCGATACAGTTATGTTCTTCTGAATCCTTGACTCCACCCATTAGTAGTTAGGGACCCAGGGCAAGTTAACTATTTTTCTGAGCCTTGCTCTGTGTGCATTAATAAGATGATGCACATAAAGTATTTAACACATGGTATATACTCAAAAAACACTGTTATGACGGGTCCCTAAACCCTGCAGCCAACTCAGGGTTCTCAACTGAACTTTCAGTGACATTAAATTGGCAGCTTGACCTTGACCCCACCGAGAGCCTTCACACCGGGAATTGGTCAACACTACAACGTCAATGCTTTTTACATTCTTCCCTGCCAGAGAGCTGATACGGAACCAGCTCACCACTGCAGGGCAATGACAAGCCATGCACATACGGGGTGGGGCGGGGGGTGGGGAATGTTTGCGCGGCTTTAATCACATCTCTTTGAGCGCATAGGGACCTAATAAGAAATTTTGTATCTGAGAGCGTACAGACCTTTGGTCTGGGCAGAAACTAGCTTTTATTTGAATGTCTGCCCCTTGCACAACTAGCTGGGGCCCAGTTCCCTAATCGCAGGGGGATTCCCTCCCATTGGAGGTGCACTCACCCACACCGCAAGACTACCACTCATCATGGAGGGAGGCCCTGGCCTTGCCCACTGCCCTGTGCGGGGTGGGGAGGGGCTCTGGGTCATGTCACACACACAGAAGTTCTAGCCCTGGGTTTGTGCCTCTGGTCAAGATATCTTGTACCCATGTTGTACTTCCCTTTTCTGGACTTTCTAGTCTCCTTCCTGTCTTCCTTTTTCTTCTGTGGGTTTTTGCAGGGGAGTGAAGAGGGGATGGTGCTATTGTGTTCTGTTTTCTGGCCTTCATTTTTGGTGTTCATTCTGCCCACCAGCACCAGCTGCCAGCTTCCCTATCATTGAAGAGCATGTTTAAGTTTTCTCGTCTGCGAATCTTGTGTTCTTTCACCCCTTGCAGACCACGCCTCCCCAAGGTCCCCAAGGGCAGCCAAAGGGAAGGTCCATGAAGGGAAGCATCTTCTGTCCTCCTTTGTCCTGCACCAGCATTTCCTCTCCCAGAGTGCCCCCAGGGTGCCCCCCAGCCCCAGCTCCAGGGCCTCCTGTGCCCCCCCTCCTGCTCCAAGGCCTCCCCCCCCAGCATACACCCCCCACCTCCTTCTCCAGGGCCTCCTCCCCCCCCCCAGCATGCCCCCACATCCTGCTCCAGGGCCTCCTTCCCCCCGCAGCATACCCCCCTGGCCTCCTGCTCCAGGGCTTCCTCCCCCCAGCATGCCCCCCACCTCCTGCTCCAGGGCCTCCTCCCCACCCAGCATGCCCTCCACCTCCTGCTCCAGGGTCTCTGCACTTCACAGCGCTACTTTCTGATCTTTAATTCCCACTTGGAGCATCCTATCCTCTTTCAGATGCTTCCAGTCAGGCCTGTTTCATGATGTCTCTATAAGGAGGACCCAGAGTCCCTTCAAAGGCTTTTACAAAGATGGCTGTTGGGGGACCTCCCCAGGTTGGGTGAACTTGAGGCCCGTTGGGCCTTTCTACCCTGGGCTTTCATTTTTAGTGGTCTCAGTTATACGGAGCTCTGGGGAGGGACTTTCCCCGGAAGAAGGGGCAAAGACCTCCAATCCTTCTTCCTGGAGCTCAAGGTGGAGGGGGGAGTCTGTCAATATGGCTTACTGGGGGTCTAAACAAATTACCACTGGGAGACAGAGACAGAGTCAAGGGACTGCCCTCCCCAGAGCTGTACAAGAGTAGAGAGGACAGTGGCTCTGGCTCGAAGGGCCATGACCTCCTGGGCCCGCCAAGGCCCAGTCCTTTCAAGAGCAGTCTTGGACCCTGGCAGAGGCTTCCTCCAGCGCCCTGACACTGAAGGTCCTCCTGAGGTCTGGGCAGGAGAATTCCTGTTTCAGAACGGTGAGGTTGGAGGAACCAGGGCTGGACTGTGTGCCAGGCCATCACCACGGATCCCCATCAACACAGCAGCCCCGCCCCCTCCCCATAGCCCCAAAGCATGGCCCCAGGCATTCCTGGGTGGGCAAGGTAGAGGGGAGTTGATGGGGGTGTCACGGGGACAGATGGACTTCTAGCCTGTTTGGGCACGTGAGGGATCCGGCATTCCGGTCTGGGATGTGACAGGGAGAGGGACTGACAGCCTGGCTGTGTTGCTCTCATCTCATTTGTCTCTCTCTTGCTGCTGTCTTGCCATCCAGAGCACCAGTCAGGCAGCCTTAGGCTTCCCCTCGAAGGGTGCCACCAGGCTGGCAGAGAGCTCAGGAGAAAAGTCTCCAGGGTACCCTTCTCCTGGGCCCCTGCCTCAGAGAACTGGCTCCCCGGGGCCTAGGTTCTACCTTCTGACTGCACATTGTTCCTGCCTCCCCTCATTGTCCAAGCATCTCCCAGTGAGCAATAAGCACCGCAGCATGCCAGACTTGGATTCGAATGATGGCTTTATCAGATGCCAACCGTGTGATCGTGGACAATTTTCTTTACCACTTGTCCAAGCCTCAGTTTCCCCATCTGTAAAACAGGGATAATAGTATTTCTTTCTCTGGATTGTTGCAAGAATTAAATGTGATTTACTATGTGCCTGGCACTTGGTGGGTGTTCAGCCGATGGGAGCTATGTAGCTCTCTGTCTTCAACCCAAGCCTCAATCAAACCAGCAAACATGGGTGGAGTGTCTCCTGTGTGCAAAAAAACCATCCAAAGACCCCCTTCCCCCCACCTCCATGCCGAAAAGGGGAAGGAGAGAGTATCTCAAGGAAGTACCTTAAAAACTTCCTTCCTGCATCAGCCCAAATTAGCATTTATGGCGGTGCATGCCTTGTTTCAAAACTTGGATTCTGAACTTATTTATGTATTGACTAAGACACATGATTTTATTATATCATGGAGCCTGTATTACGTCTTTTCTTTCCGACTAGATTGTGGGCTTCTCAGCAGCTGGACCCATGCTCCGTCCTTCCGTGTGGGTTTTGCATGGTGCCCAGCACCCAGCTGCATGCACAAGAGGTGCTAGAGATCCAGACCTGCTCATTAAGATGGAGGCTTTTGTGTGTGCACGAGACCACAGGTGAGGGTGGAGTTTGACATCTCTTGTCCAGAGTGACATTGTCAGGCATCTGCTTGAATAAATTCATTTTCCGTTTTCACCCTGCCTCAGTGTCGGGAGTGAGAAATCTTCCTGCTCCTGAGAAAGAGGGTGAGGGGAGAAGGAACAAATGGGAGAGACTTGTGTCCCGTGGCTGGCCCAGAATCTAGCTGGGCAGGGGTGGGCACGAGGCTGAGACCCTGGCAGAGGTATTGGAGAATGACTGGTGTCCCCAGCAGGGCCCAGGAGCTTCAGCCTGGGCATTGTTGCAACTAGAATCAGCATCAAGTGTGACTGGGGATGCCAGGAGCTGGGTAGAAAAGGGCAGGGGTGCCCATATCCTCTTGGAGGAGGGACTCAGAGACAGAATAAATTACAGACTTCCAGGAGTCAGTACGGAAATGATAACCTAATTTTCTTTTAGATAGGCAAAAGACTTCATAGAAGAGGATATCCAATTAACCAACACATACGGGAAAAGGTACTCAATATCACTAATCATTTGAGAAATGCAAATTAAAACCACAGTTTTAGATAAGTAGTTTAGAGATAGCAGCACATACCCACTGGGATGACTAAGTAAAGAAGGAAGGAAGGAGGGAAGGAGAGAAGGATTCCTAACAGTCAATACCAAGTGTTGGCGAGAATGTGGGTCAACCAGAACTCTCACGCACTGCTGGCTAAAGTATAAATCGGTACAACCACTTAGGAGACTGTTTAGCAGTATGTAAAGCGAAACATATGGCTTCTCTATGAGCCAGGAATGCTACTGCAAGCTATATACCCAAGAGAAAGAAGTGCATATGAACCCAAAAGATATGCACAAGAATATTGCTAGTAACTTTATTCAGAAGAGTCCCAAATCCCAAATTCCTATCAACAATAAAATGGGTAAATTGTGGTATATTCATATGATGAAATGCTACACAACAATATAAAAGAATAATCTGTTGCTACTCTGTACTATATTACCTTTCTATTGAGTTCAAGAGCAGTCGAAACTAATCCATGGTGATAGAAATAAAATAACAATTACCTCTGTGGGTACTGACTGGGAAGTACCCACTCAAGAAACATTCTGGCTTCTGGCAATGTCCTGACTGGTGGTTACAAGGGTGTATACGTCTGCAAAAAACTAAGATTAGTGTGCTTCAGGCATTTTACTAGATGCATCCTGCATTTCAATTTAAAAATCTTTAAATTTTTATTTTGAGATAAATCACCCAGAATGTGACTGCTGGGCTGCACTGTAAGCACATGTTTTAGTTTTGTAAGAAACTGCCATCCTCTTTTCCAGAGTGGCTTTGTTATTTTACATCCACAAAAGCAATGTGTGGGTGATCCAGCATCTGGTTTTGTCACTGTGTTTTATTTCAGGCATTCTGACAGGTATGTGGTAATATCTCACGGTAGTTTTCATTTACATTTTTCTTTTTCTTTTTTTTTTTTTAAGACCTTATTTGACAGAGAGAGAGGCAGTGAGAGAGGGAACACAAGCAGGGGGAGCGGGAGAGGGAGAAGCAGGCTTCCCAACGAGCAGGGAGCCCGATGCGGGGCTCGATCCCAGGACCCTGGGATTATGACCTGAGCCGAGGGCAGAAGCTTAGCCAACTGAGCCACCCAGGTGCCCCTTATTTACATTTTTCTAATGCCTAATGATATTGAAGATGTGTTCATGCGCTGAGTTGCCATCTGTATGTCTTCTTCCTAGAAATGCCCGTTCATGTCTTTGCCCGTTTTCTAACTGGATTTTTTGCTTTTGAGTTTTAAGAGTGCTGTACATTTTAGATACAAATAGTTTGCTGGGTATGTTGTTTACAGATATTTTCTCTGAGTCTGGAGGTTCTATTTTCATCTGCTGCAGAGAGTCTTTCACAGAGGAAAGGTTTTCATCTTGATGAAGGCTAATTTTATCAGTTTTTCTTTTTACGGTTGGCACTTTGGGCATTGAGTCTAGGAACACTTGACCTTGGCCCAGATGCCAGAGATTTCTCCTTTGTCATCTTCTGGAGTCTTCTAGTTTTACATTTTACAATGAAGGCTGTGATAGACTTGAATTAATTTTTGTGTAAGATGTGAGGTTGAGGCTGAGGCTTATTATTTTCTTCCTGCCCATGGATATCTACTTGCTTCAGCGCCATTTGTTGGAAAGGCTGTCTTGGCGCCTTCGTCAAAAAGCAGTCGGGCATCTTTGTGAGTCCAATTCTACATTTTGTGTTTTTTTCCATTAATCTATCTGTCCCTCTGTGAACACCACACTGCCTGGATTACTGTAGCTCTGTATGACACCCCGAAATCAGATAAAGTGATTCCTCTGGCTTTAGTCCTCGTTTTCCAAAATTGTTTTTAGCGGTTCAAAGTCCTGTGACTTGACATGTAAATGTAAGAATAATCAGGGGCGCCTGGGTGGCTCAGTCGGTTAAGCGACTGCCTTCGGCTCAGGTCATGATCCTGGAGTCCCTGGATCAAGTCCCGCATCGGGCTCCCTGCTCGGCAGGGAGTCTGCTTCTCCCTCTGACCCTCCCTCCTCTCATGAGCTCTCTCTCTCTCTCTCATTCTGTCTCAAATAAATAAATAAAATCTTAAAAAAAAAAAAAAAAAAATGTAAGAATAATCAACTTATCTATGTCTTTTTCTACTAAAAGACCTTGATGGGATTTTAATCTAAATTGGTTTAAACCTATAGATCAACTGGGGGGGAAATTGACCTCTTTACTATGTTGAGTCTCCCAAACCATGAACATAGTCTGTCTCTCTCCATTTATTTAGGTCTTTGGTTTTCTTCACCAGCGTTTTGCAGTTTCCAGCACCAAGTCCTGCAAATGTGTTGTTAGAATGATACCCAAGTATAATCTTAAAGCCTTTTGGAGCAATTGTAAATGGTATCGTGTTTTCAGTTTTGGTTTCCAAGTGTCCATTAATATATAAAAATGTGATTGATTTTTGTTTGTTAGGGCTCCCCCCGCCCCCCGCAATTTAGCTAAACTCTGTTATTAGTTCTGAGTTTTTTGGTAGATTCTTCAGAATTGTCTCTGCAGATGACCATGTCATCTTCAAACAGGGACTACATTTTATTTTCTCCTTTTCAGTTGATGCACCTCTTATTTCTTCCTCTTCCTTATCGCTGGCTAGGATCTGTGATTGGGTAAGAGTGGTGAGAATGGGCATCTCGCCTCATTCCTGATGCTAGAGGGAGGCGCTCAGCCTCTCACCAGCAAGTGTGATGTAGTCGCTTGCTCTCTGTAGTTGCTGTTTATCATGTCAAGGAAGTTTATATTCATAGTTCACTGTTTACTATGAATGGGTGAACTATTTTGTCAAATGTTTTCTCTGTGTTACTACTCGGCAAATGGACCCATTTCCTGTAAGATTTTGCATTTATGAGCATAAGGTTGTTCATAGTGTTCTCTCTTGATCCCTTTTTCGGCTGAAGAATCTGTAGTGATATCCCCTCTTCAGTCCTGACATGGATTCGTGATTGGTGTTTTCTCTCTGTCTCTGTCTCTGTCTTTCATGTCTTGCTAGAGGTTTACCACTTCTAACGATTTTTTGGGAAAAAACAGCTTTTTGTTTCATTGATTTTGTGTGTTGTTTCTATTTTCAGTTTTATCAATTTGTTTTGTCCTTCTTCCTACTTCCTTGGGGGTTTTTTGCCCTTTTTCTACTTTCTTGAGAAAGAAACTTAGATTACCAATTTGTGACTGTTCTTTTCTAACCTAAGCATTTCGTGCTGCCTGTTGGCCCCTCAGAGCTGTCTCAGCTGCACCCCGCCGATCTCGACTCATTATATTTTTGTTTTCATCTAGTTCTATGTGTTTTTTTTTATTTCTTTTGAGACTTCCTCTTTGACCCATGGATGATTTAGAAGTGCATTTTTAAATTTTCAAATGTTTAGAAACGTTCCTTGATTCATTTTTAGTTGATTCCATTTTGGTCTGAGAATGTATTCTGTGTTATTTCAATCTTTTTAAAAAAAATTTTTGAGGCCCTGGATGTGGTTTATCTTGGGGAATGTTCCATGGGCACTGGAAAATATTGACTAATTGTGAAGGCATTGAAATCCTATATTAATTCCCTTCCTGGCCAAAGTTACCTGCAGAGGCCTTTTTCATGAGCAAACCCTGACTGATATAGGATGGTTATATCCCACACCACACAGCAATCCCTCCTGAAATCCCTTCTGCACTTTCTGTCTTCTTTTCCCAAACTCTTTCTCAATCTGCTGCCCCATTGCTGAGTGTCCCTTTGCTTTGGGCTCTACAAGGCCTTGCCAATCCCCCGGGGTGCCAAGCCGCATCTTTCTTCCCAGACCTCACATCGCACCCACTCCCCGTGCCACTTGATCCTTCTCTTACCTACAGAAATCTTTCCTCTCTCAAATTAAAAAATTTGTGCCCTCCTCGCCCCCATCATCTCATTAAGAACCTTCTTTGTGACTCATCCTCCTTCGAATGCAGAGGGGACTGTAAGTAGCGAATAAAACTCCCCACCTCTGGGGCTGTGGTGCACTTGTCTTCTTGACCACCTGCCCCGAGGTCTAAGTTGTGGGAAGCTTATTCTAGAGTCTAGAATCCTTCTAGAATCTTTGAACAACAACAGAATCTTGATATTCTTGATGATTTGGGTTATTTTGAAACCTGCTGCTGCTATTTCATCGCTCTCACAGAGTGGGAAAAGGCTGTTGTTGACTTGTTCTCCTCATGCTAACGGCTGAGGCTTAGGAGTCCAGAAGGATCGGGCCACAAACCTATTCTCTGCCACTGGATGGCCGTGCTGCCCCGGTGGGTCATGTAATCTCACATGGCTTTCATCCTCACCTGTAACTTGGACACCTCTAAATCGTGACGAGAACCTGACCAACCATGGTAAACACTTGGCATGAGACTGTTCAAAAGAGGATAGTTCTTCTCATCGTGTGCTGTTTAGGAGTTGTTGTCACACTTTGCGTCAGTATCTCTTGCTCCTTCTTCTTCCTCGCTTTCCTTTCACCTTCAGAGAGCTGTATGCAGGCCCGAGAGAGTTAGTAACTCCTGGGCACACCGACAGACTACCCGTCGAGCCTCTCTTGCATTTACGTGTGGTCGTATCACTGAGTTCGAGCCCGTGGAATTGGACAAACACGATGTGAGCAACCTCTAGGTCTGTTCATACTCTTTCCCCTACCTCTTGGGTGAGATGGCTATATACACTGTGATCTTGGTGCCAGCTGGAGTGATATGTAAGGTGTCTCCCTCCCTGAATTAATGACTGGAGGCAGACCGCCACCAGTGAGTGGTACTGGTTAGCTACACATGATCCAGAAATCCATGTCTAAGCTCATTACGCATTTTGGAGTGTGTTTGTGAGTAGCTAGCATTTTCTTTCTTTTTAAAGATCTTTATTTGTTTATTTAACAGAGATAGCACAAGTAGGCAGAGAGGTAGGCAGAGGGAGAGGGAGAAGCAGGCTCTCCGCCGAGCAGGGAGCCCGATGTGGGACTCGATCCCAGGACCCTGGGACCATGACCTGAGCAGAACGCAGATGCTTAACCATCTGAGCCACCCAGGCGTCCCTAACTAGCATTTTCTTAACTGATGTGGAAATTGGTACCTTGAAGTAGTGCCGTTCAAATACCTCAAATATGTTGTATTGGCTTCATGTTCAGGCGGCGGGCTGCAGAGAATATGATCTTAAGAACTGGAAAGATGTGGTGGCTTGGAGTTGGGGGCAGAGGGGGGATGGACAGCAAAGGGGCACAAGGAATGTCTTGGGGGTGATTTCAAATGTTCCATATCTTGACTGTGGCAGTTGCTTCCCAGATACACACGAGTGTCAAAATTCAACAGATGGATGCAGTTTATTGTCCAAAAATGGTATCTTAATAAGTTGATGCAAAAAAGCAACTGCCATCTTTGGTAAATTCCCTATCTTCTGTCAGGTTCCCAGACCCTTGAGGTGAGGATTCACATGCGAGTAATTTTTTTTTTTTATTTAAATTCTAGTGAACATGGAGTGCAATATTGGTTTCAGGAGTAGAATTCAGTGATTCATCACTTACATACAACACCCAGTGCTCACTGTAACAAGTGCCCTCCTTAATCCCCGTCACCCACCTAGCCCACCCCCCACCCACCTCCCTCCATCAACCCTCAGCTTGTTCTCTGAGTGCTCTCAGAAGCAACCAGAAAGCAAGGGAGTGAGAAAGCAGGACAGGTCAGGAGGAAGTCAGCACGAGTGACCACAGGCAAAGCACCCCCTCCGCCCCCTGTGCATAATGTGCACATTTTCTTCCGGTTGTTTTTTAAGGAATACAGAATTAAAGCACAGGTGTTCGGATATAAAAGTCAGCGGCTGGATCTTGGGCATGGGCTGCTGGAGTGGGCTGGGAGTCCAGGCCAGGTGCACACTCCTCCAGCCCAGCCCTGTGCCACACCCTGACCTCCAGGGAGGCAGCGACTGGGGGGGGTGTGTGTGTGGGTGGGGCTGGGATCCAGTGCAAGGGGGTCCAGGCCCAGCCCCACTGTGTTCTGGCTGTGTGATCTTGGGCTCATTGCTCAACCAATTCACCTCAGTTCCTCCTCTGAGAAATATTAAAAATAAACTCACTTACCTCACAGGCTCAAGGAGAGACCTTTTACTCAACACCAAGCGCATGAAGCCCTTCGAAGAGGCCCTGGTGTAACACAGGTGCTCAGGAAAAGCTTTTTTTATTATTAAACCATCATTTCTCTGCCCCTCCTCCCCTCCCCCAACTTCCCCACTGTGAACAACAGCTCCCCAGCCCTGTCACTCATGGCCGCTGTGAGTCCCTTATGTCCTCTTGCATTCGGGACTGATGGGCCCTTCCTCCAATCCCCACACTGGCTCTTTTATCTTTTCCATTTCCAGATCAGAGACTCGGGCACATTTTGTAACTCAGGCAGGATTCGCACCTTGCCAAACAGAAGCTCAACACGTTTAAAAAATAGATCCAGATAAATCTTGTTCTGTGAAAGCGAACCATCAGTCCTCTCCACTCTGATGTCCCACTTCGGGTGTCCTTGCAGCCCTTGGGGTGCCTAGACGCCCCCAGACGCCATACTCCTGGGTCGTGAACAAAGCAGAAATGAACTTTCCTCGAATGGGAGAAACATTTCCTGCTGCTGTTGGGAGAAAGAAATGAGCACGAGGATCTATAATCTACCATCCCTTCTAACTCCTGCTTCTCTTGTCTATTTTATCTATTTTCTCCCTCCTCCTCCTTCTCCTTCCACCTCTTCCCCTTCCCCTCCCCCCTCACATTTCCAAGGGCAGCCCGTCGCAGAGTATAAGGGAACATGGAAGAAAGGACTTCACTTTCTACTCCGCTGACATTATGCAAGTTTGCTCCTGCTTATTCAGGGGTATATTGTAGCCCATACCCCGGGGGGGGGGGGGGGGAGAAAACTGTATTTTCTGCACCATTTCTGAATCATTGCATGCTTTTTTTCTTCGCCATCCTATTTATTTACTCATTTTCACATTAGAGTTTTGATGTTTACACGGATGAATAAAAAAGAACAGAGCGAAACACACAAAATGGTTAGAGGGACAGTCGTGGCACCCCAGAGCCTCACAGGAATGGCCTGTCGGGGCCCCGGGGTCTGTTTCCAGGCTAATCGGAATACGCAGGTAGTGCTAATCCAGATCCCTGAAAAGCGGACACCAAGGAGGTTTTATATCTGTTAGGGTTTGTGAGGGGAGGCGCCATGAGGGGAACTGGGGGGGGGGTTGGCTGGGAGAGCTCTCAGGCCCCCCACGGAGCAGGGCAGGATGGTAGAAGCGCTCTGGCCATCACGTAGACGCAGACAGAGGGACGTTTAACGTCCCACTGGGGAGCCCTCATTCTGAAGTCAGCCCAGAGGAGAAAGGTGTCCCAGGAATGGGCCTGCCTCAGCATCCGCACGGCCCTAGGTCAGGGGCAGATGGGGACCATGGGACGTGGGGCCTTGGGGCAAGCACAGCGCTGGCTTCAGAGCCTGGCAGGGGGCCGTGGTCGATCCCCCAGTCAGAGGTGCGCCAGGGGCATGCTCACGGCCACCGCATCGGGGTGGGGTTTGCTCCAGCTTTGCTTTAATTCTGGACTTGAGTTGGAGGCCAGTGCTGAGACTAGACTCTGCTTTTCTGTTTTCTGCACATCCCGCCAAGTCCACTGCCTCCCCAAATCACAGCTTCCACGCGCTCACTCCAGTCTTTCTTGTGAACTGTCTAGGAGGGGCAGGTCACCACGTCTGTGAAGGCTTGCTTCAGTAGATTTTTGAGCTTCACAGAAGGGTGGTGCGCTGTGGATGGAGGGAACTCGGAGATAACACTGGACCACCAGCGAGCCGCCTACCTCAGCCCTTCCACCAGCCCCACTGGGAAAATGTTGGCGACAAGAGGTGTGTGGTCCGAGCTCAGCCTCTGTGCCCCAAGTGGGCCCCAAGACCCTGTACCCAGGAGCTGGTGACCGGAAGCTGGGTGAAATTCAAGGAAGCTCACGCTCTCTGCTGCTCTGGCAATCACTTCCTTTCACACACTCCTGGCTGAGGTTGACCTGACCTCTCCTGCGAGACACTTCTGGCCCTCTCCTTGTGTCTGAAGGTTCTTGGTTTGTTTGTTTCTCCCGCCCTTGCTTCTATATTCCTAAGCTGTCCTCTGTTGGGTTTGTTTTGGTGGGGGTGGTGGTTTGGATTGTTTTTCCTCTGAAATGTTTCTGCTTTAGTTTATGTGACATTGAGAATCTGGATGATCACAGGGCATTAGTGTTTGGGGTTAGGTTTTCCTGTGAGTTTAGTGCCTTGAGTGGCCTGAAGGACGCACCAGAAGTCTCTTGCCCTTCCTGGGAAGAGTCAAGACAGAGCAAGCCCCTGTGGACCTCAGGGAAACCTCCTTGGGTTCTGCCTGTACATTTGGTCACAATGTCATCCTTGTGGTCAGCTGAAGTGCAGTGGGCACCTGTCCTTCAGATGGTGGGACTGCAGGAAGAGAGAGTACTCAGTGGGTAGTCTACACTCTAGGGTGGAGTCCGGCTCTGCCCTTCACCTTCCCTGTGGCTTTTGCCAAATCCCTTGACGTCTTTCAGTTTTCTCATCTACAACGTGGGGTAACAAGAGCATCCCTGCCAACCTTATGGACTGCTCCGGAGACTCCCTGTCAAAATGATAGAATGGGCCAGAAAGCAGTTTGCAGCTAGCTGCCCTGTGCTGTGTCCTTGTGCTGAACAATCATCAGACCAGCATCTCCCAGAGCTCCAAGGAATCCCAGTCTTAAAGAATATGAACAGGTGTTATTTGAAAGAAAACAATTTTTTTTCTACATTAAAAATAAGTTTGGGAAA
>NC_138369.1:12996260-13061003 GCF_054177405.1 Leptonychotes weddellii
GATGAGGAAACAGTTCCCTGACCAGAGCCCCCAGTGGAAGGGCTCCCAAGATTTGTCTCTTGCCCATGGAGCGCGCTGCGGGGTCCCTCCCCAGAGGATCCAAGCCACTGCTGGATTCCACACACCCCAGCAGTGCCCCCCAAACTGTTTAGACCTCTTCCTGTCAGCTTTCCTCTACCACCATTGCCAGCACTCGGCTTGTTCCACAAGGTAAGGAAGTTCTTCGGTTGCTTAAATCATTCCAGAAGAATTCTAAGTCCACAGTGAAGGGGGAAGACGGAGCTCAGGGGTGGTTGGCCGCGTACTGGACAGAGGGCCCACTCCCTACCCAGCCCTATCCCTGCCACCCCCGCCTCCTCCTGAAAGACCCTTGGGTGAACACCCAGCTTCCATCTCCCCGGTGCAGGAGGTGCAGTGACTTTTGAATTTGGAAAGTTTGGAAGAACAGCAAGGAAGCCTTGGCTCAGCTCCAGATAAAGCATCCAGCTCTGCGGTTTGGCGACCAGGGTCATCTGTGGCCCCTCGATGTCTTCACTTGCTCAGAACCAAAGAGAAAAGGGGACAGGTGGGGAGTGCAGGGGTGCTGACTTCTCTTCAGATGATGCTGAGCACCAGAAAACTAGGTTGGCCATAAATGCTGCAGAAATTCATTGGAGGAGGTGAGGACCAAGCACCTGCTATGGGGTGAGACACTGTAGTCCTGGTCAGCACTGGTTGGGCCTTTCCCACAAGCAGGCACCGGGCAAGGCACTTTCATGGGCCACCTCGCCTGAAGCTCCTGTCCATGTGTGCTGTTTGCAGACGAGGAAGCCAAGCACAGTGCCAACCACCTGGACTCCGAGTCCAGGCTTTCTAAGCAGAAAGGGACATCCTCCTAGGGGAGCTGGACCTTGACTGCAAGAGGGGGTGCAGACCAGCAGAGGGGAGAGAGGGCGGGACAGCCTCAGGCAGGTCTGAGTCCCCCGTGGGGCTTGAATGGGAGATTTGGGGGCAGAAAGAAAGATCTGAGAAACACCGCTGGAAACCCTGGCATTTTCCAATCCAGCTTCCCATCTGCAGAGAGAGTTGTCCTTATTCTCAAAATTTGCGTGACTGTTCTACATGGATGGCTGTTTCTGTGATTTGTCCCGCATAACCGACCACCTGGCCCTGCACGTACACAAGCAGGCTGAGCAATGTTGTTTATGAGACTCGTGCTGTGTCACTGACCTTGGGGGCCTGGTTATTTAAAATATATTATCTGGCCTCCAGGTCAGAACTGGCTCTTCTGTTCTCGTTGCCAAGAACTACAAATCTGATCTCACGTCCCCTCCTGCTCCAGGCTGGGCTGGCCCCCCCAGAATGGAATCCAAGAGTGGGGTGCAGACACACAGAGCCCAGGCACCTTGAAACTATAAAAACATGATAACATAGAAAGGCAGCTCGCTCCAAACTGCAAGTAGGCCAACAAATGTTTAACTTCAAACCCTCTCATTTGCCCTATAAATATGGCCCTTCTGGGAATGGTCACTGGGAAGTCTCACCTGAGGGGAGGATGCTCCGCCCAAGCCTCTCTATCTGGACTCCAGGCTGGCTGTCTCCACCTGGCTTCCTCAGCTGATGAGGTGGGATGTAGTAAGTACCCGATTTGATGTAACTTTGCCTTGTTCTCATTTATTACCTGCTATTCCCTTCATCTATGTGTAGATTCTTTTCCTCTTCTGTTTCTATTAGGTTTCTATAATAATAATAATACAGTTTTCTTTCCTTTTCAAAAGCGAAAACACAGCTGTTGTGAACCTTTTCCCCAGAACATTTACAAAAATGAGGTCCTTCCTTTACTCTTTGACTTGTTCAATGGGTATTCACCCAGGCCATTAGTGTGCAGGCGAGGGGAGGCAGGGTAAGCTGTGGGGGGGCCTGGCCCCTGGTTCCAGGGACCCAAGCTATGCGTCCCCAGCTCCTTCAGGGGGCTCCTAGGATGGGCCCCCCTGGCAGGACACCCTGTAGAGACTTCTACTTCTCTGGGGCAGAAATCTGCCTCCTAGCAGCCTCTCCACCTTGGCCTCAGAGAGCTGAAGGGAAAGGCCAACTCCATTATAATGTAAAACAACTTCCTATCTTCTTCTTCAGACTAGAAGCTTCCAGTTCCTCTAACTCTTCTCTGGCAGGGCTTCTAGGACCCACCTGACACTGAATGCTGGCTGTCAAGCTCCCTCAAACTCCAGCCTCCAGGATGCCCGTGAGCCCTCTTTGGCAGAGTCCTTGCTTTTTCCCCCATCTTTATCCTTTGAAGCATGTAGCACAGCCCTGCATACATAACAGATATGTGATAAACACTTGGTGAACTTCATTGACATGTCCACTTAGCCAGTTTATCAGAGCTCTTCCCACAAATGTTGGGTGACATGTTCTCTGTGCCCAGCATCAGAACAGGTCCCCTAGACACACCAGCACACAGAGCAGGCATGTGTCACAGTGGTATTCTACCCAGAGCTTATGTTTGTTTAGCCCTATATATTCCACAGAGCCTTTTCCCATATTCTAGTTGTTTCCATGTCTACCCTATGATTTATAGATGAGAAGGCTGAGGTCCAGCAAGACCTAATGATGAACGCAAGGTTATGCTGCTGTGGGGGCCACAGCTGAAAGGTATTCTTGGCTCTTCTTGGGTCATCTCCACCTTGATTCATCGAAGTCTCCTGTTGAGTTCTGTAGAATAATTCGGTTATCCCGCAGTCTACATGGTTCCTTTCACAGGAAAATTCTGATTTCATTAAAAAAAATCCTTTTAGTATTGGGATGCCCGGGTGGCTCAGTTGATTGGGCATCTGCTTTCAGCTCAGGTCGTGATCCCGGAGTGCCAGGCTCAAGCCCTGCGTCAGGTTCACTGCTCAGCGGGGGGTCTGCTTCTCCCTCTCCCTCCGCTCCTCTCCCTGCTCGTGCTCGCTCGCTCTCACTCACTCTCTCTCAAATAAATAAATAAAATCTTAAAAAAAAAATTCATTTTAGTATTGAAGAGCAATTGACATACTATTAGTTTCAGATGCACAACATACTGATTCAACAATTCTATACGTTATAATGCTCACCACCATCTGTCAGATGTAGTCACCATCTGTCATTCGATTGATTTTACTTTTTACCCTGCCTCCCCTGGGTCAAGGCAATGCTTATTCGAGAACTATCTCCACCTTCCGAAATAAAAAAGAAAAAGAACAATGCCAAGAGAATGCAGAACCCTTAAAATAGCTGTTGAACATCAACAGAATTCATCTCAAGGATTACTCAACTGAGTGCTTTAGAATGTCATGTCAATGGTAGAAAAGAAGAACTGTACCAAACTTGATATCTTCTGAAAACTTGCAAAACTGAGCAGCTAGTCTGTTTAAAAGAGGAAGCTGTATTGTTTCCTACCTTACTAATGTCTCTGATCAGATGGTATCTTCATTTCATGAGTGGCGAGACCTTAGCTGTCACTGGATGCATAACGGCCTTTGCTAAAGTAGCAGGTACTGCTTGTCTTCTTTTCTGTTCTCATCTGGGCAAGAACTTATTAAATGCAATAGATGTTAGTTTAGACGTTATTTCCGGGTAAACCGTCAGGTTTCTAGGAACAAGGAGTTGGAGAGAGGGGTCTAGGCAGGTGGGAGCAGTACCTCCCAGAAGTGCTCTTGGATTGAGGAGGCAGAGGAGAGGGGCCCAACTGCGATTTAGTAGGTAGTGTGGGGCCAGAGTGGGAAAGTTTGTTGTGACATATGTCCATTTTCTTATTGCTTTTCTCCCATTTTCCTTTCTTTTCTCCCACCCATTACCATGATGTGCTTGCTTCTCCCAGTCATCCCGACTTGGCCCTTTATACCTCTTTAGTCAACATGCACGTGGCTGTGCCCCCGGTGTGTTCCCTGTGCTTTCATAAATTCTCAACTGTTGAGAAGGTGACCACTCCAAAAGGATTACACTAAATAGTTTTGTGTTTATGGATATTGACTTGTAAGAAACAGTCAGTGAAGATAGAATTTACATATGTATGTGTTGTGTATAGGCATTTATACATTACATTTGTATATAATTTGTGTGGTGTGTGTTTGTGCGTGTGTGTATTTTTAAAGTGTTCATTGAAAATCCACTCTAAGACTATGAGATGAACCAGTTAATCAACGGATTTGGTCTTTGTGTCTGGATTTACAAGGTTGACTGTTTGTTTTTCCTGGACCTGTAACTAGAGGACAGGGATAGAAATCCCTCCTAATCTTTTGGGAAAACTTGGATTGATGGGGATGGAAGTTAACTGTTGTTTGACAAGTGTCTCCAGGAACGGTGATGGGAAAATGGCGTCTTTGGTATGTGGAAGTGATAGGGGTATTAGTCTGTCACTCTTTTAAGAAGGTGGTAAGGATGACATTGAACCATGCAGGATGAGTTATTTCTCCTGGGGTAAGAATTATATGACTCAATAAGAAGAAAGCAGATGTATCTAGCGGAATGAAATGGGTAAAGGGCACAAACCGGTAATTCACAGAAAAGGAAATATGAATGGCTACTAATTACAGTTAAAAAAAATTTCTCAGTAATTAAATAAATATTAGTTACAAAATAATGACATTTCTTTTGCCCATATAATTGGCCAATTTTTTTTTCTTTTCTGTCTTCTTGGTGTTGATGGATGCTTGCTGAGGCCCACACCATCATCTATGAGTGCCAAGAATATATACATTGCTATGCACTTTCTGGAAGCAATATGGCAAAAATGCATCAACAGACTTAGAAATATGATCACAGGTAGAAATTGTGCTATGGGAAATCTACTTTAAGGAAATAATTTTAAAAATAACAAAGATGTTCATTGCATTATTTATAAAAGTGTATTTCTGGAACAACTTGGTCACACAATAATAAGACAATGATTATATAACCATGAATATCTATACAATATTTTGGAGTCTTTACAAATTATACATTTTTAAAAATATTTATTTGGGAGAGAGAGAGCATGAGTGAGAGGGGTAGAGGGAGAGGGAGAGAGAATCTCAAGCAGACTCCACGCTGAGCATGGAGCCCAGGACCCTGAGATCATGACCTGAGCCGAAACTAAGAGTTAAGAGTTGGACGCCACCCAGGTGCCCCTACAAATTACATTTTCCAACAATTATTGACCACATGGAACAAGGTGCAGAATATACAACTGAAAATACCAGAATACAAAAAAATGATATAAAAGTGTGATATCCATTCTAACAAACGTGGTACCTAGAAAGGAGGCAGAGTCAGCAGTTCTTTCTCCATGACCCAGGTAGGGATGGTAGTACCAGTGGCCAGGAAGCTGAGCCCTCCGGTCATGCTGAACACCCCCCAACCACATTATTTTGACCACATAGTCATGCCTTACCTATGGAAACATACTCTTCACAATCATCTCTTTCAACTAAATAACATGTCAGCCTGTATCCAACGAAAATTCAACCACATTTGAAACACCTGATGTTGAAATATAAGGAGTAAATCTAATCTTTTACAAGGATGTTGGTAAAAATATCCAAAATCATTTGGCAGGTGGATAAAACCAAGTCACTTAAAACGAAATGACCACATTCCAAGAATGGGGTGTAGCCTTTGCTCTAGTAACTCATGATAATTATGGGCCATTGTGAAATTCTACCTGCTGCCCTAATATACAGTGCTGGGATGTGTCTGCAGCTAGCAAGAAGATTGCATTAATCATGATTTCAAGCTTGGGAGGTGCTTGTGTGTTGCCAGGGAGGGAGCTTCCTGGCTCGCCAGGCAGCCCATTCTGAACCTGGTAGTTCCTGGCAAGTCGTTCCCCATGTGAATGTGGTCTCCTCCAATGCTGTCAGATTGCTGTGCTCTGGGGAGTCTACCTCCTCTTCTGCAGAAAAAGCTATCACATCAGTCTATCTCAAAGGGACTCTTCCATCTCAAAGGGACCTAAAACATTGCCTAATTCAAAGATTAATTAAATTGAACTAAAAAGATTAGATGGGTGCCTGGGTGTCTCAGTCAGTTGGGTGTCTGCCTTTGGCTCAGGTCATGATCCCAGGGTCCTGGAATCAAGCCCCAGTTGGGCTCTTTGCTCAGAGGGAAGCCTGCTTCTCCCTCTCCCACTCCCCCTGCTTGTGTTCCCTCTCTCGCTGTGTCTCTCTCTGTCAAATAAATAAAATCTTTAAAAAAAAAAAAAAGAAAAAGAAAATCATAAGGAGGGGCACCTGGGTGGCTCAGTCGTTAAGCGTCTGCCTTTGGCTCAGGTCATGATCCCAGGGTCCTGGAATCAAGCCCCAGTTGGGCTCTTCACTCAGCGGGGAGCCTGATTCTCTCTCTCCCGCTGCCTTCCGCTCCGCCTGCTTGTGCACACATTCTGTCCCTGTCAAATAAATAAATTAAATCTTTTAAAAAAATAAAAAGATCAGAAAACTTTGGTCCAGACCAAAGAGATACAAATACTGGCAAAAAAAAAAACAAAAACAAAAAAGAGGAACTGAAATTAATCTGAGAATTAGAAGACTTGTATTTTTCATACAAAACATTCTGAGTTCTGTCAACTATAGCTGATGTTCTGATGTTCCTGGACCTTTATCATCCTAGGCTGTCCCGTACTCAAGATGGGTACTAACCCTCTTAAAATGGGGTACCTGGGACAAAACATCGTATTTCCAATGTGCAGTCTGCACAGTAAAAAGCAGAGTGAAAATTATTCTGGTCCATCCTTCTGTCCATTTCAGAAGTCTTTATTAAGCAGCTATTAATTGTCAGGCATTATATGGACACTAGTCACCGGTTCCACACTGTCCAGTATGGTGACTACCTGCCCCATGTGGCTACTTAAATTTAAATTCACTGAATTTCAATAAAATGAAAAGTTCACTTTCTCAATAGCACTAGCCACATTTCAAATGCCCAACAGCCACTTGGCTAGTAGTGCCTTGTTGAACAACACAGATACAGAACATTTACATCACTGCTGAAAAGTTCTATTGGACAGCGCAGTGCCAGATAATTATTTTTTTTCTGACTACTCCAGGTTCTCTGTAAAACAAAACAAAACAAAAAAGAAGTGAAAAGGGAGGGAGGCCTGGCTTAACTGTATAAGCGGGAAGCAATTTGAGTAGCTAGTTGGATGGGTAATTGGATGGATAAATGAAGGGGAGCTGGGTAGAGAAGTGGATGGAGAATCAGGTAGGTAGATTTCTCTTGTTCTGGATGATCTACTAATACAGACTAAAATTGAATTAGCTTGCTGTGTCACAGTGTTGACAATCTTTAGTCTAGTCCTAAATTCCCCCTGTTCTCACCGGAGCTTAAGGAGGTTGGAGGGTAAGTAACTCAGAGACAGAAAACAGATTCATAAAATTTAGGAGAGACTTCATGTCACTTCATCCAAGAGTGGGGGAGCTTGAAGAATCACTGGGGCCTGGATCCCACCTCCAGAAATTCTGATTTAACTGCTCAGGGGTACAGCCTAGCATTGGGATTTCAAAACCTCCCCCCATGGTTCCCATGTGCAGCCCGGGCTGATAACCACCACCGGAGTCAAACTTCTTCTCACTGTGGAAATCCCCTTCTGCAATGTCTCTGCCAGGCAGTCACCCAGCCTCTGCTTGGATGCCTCCAGGCACAGTTTGCTTAGCAACTCACAAGGCACCTATTTCATTTTGGGTAATCCCATTCAAGCTCTTTCTTATGTAGTGTTTGAACTTGCCTCTTGGAATGACCTCTTGCGGGTTCTGGAGGGCACTGGTGTGAATCACGTTCTGATTCTCATCTACACACCAGTATCTTGCTCTCTTTCCTACGTGCAGTGTCTTTTCTCTTGGGTGGATGGACGCCTCTGTCTCCTTCAACTCATCTTTATTGGGTAGGGTTTCCTCTCCCCTACATTTCAGTCGGGCAACTATCACATTAAATGTCTTAACTGGGACCTAGCACAGTGCTTTGGATGTAGTCTCAGACCACTTGAAAATCCCGTCATGTGCTAACCTGTAATTCTAGTTGACCATAAAGTTAGCATGTGATGGGGGTTTTTTAATTTTTATTTATTTTTTTAAAGATTTATTTATTTATTTTAGAGAGAGAGAGAAAGCACAAGTGGGAGAGGCAGAGGGAGAGGGAGAGAGAATCTCAAGCAGACTCTGAGATGAGTGTGGAGCCCGACACAGGGCTCATAACACTGAAATCACGACCTGAGCTGAAACCAAGAGTTGGACGCTTAACCTACATCACCACTCAGGTGCCCCTGGGTTTTTGTTTTTTTAAAAAAAACTTCCTGTGTAAGATCATCAATTGCAGCATTATTTGAAATAACAAAGAGTATCTGTTTACAGAGGATTAGCTAAATAAACTGGTATATCCACACAATGGATTCTCGACAGCTGTAACAAAGAATAAGAAAAGCTTATGTTGTGAGGTGGATAAAGCAAGGTGCATGATGATGAATGTAATGTTCTGTTTTTATGCAACTAACAGGGTAAGATTAAAAAATATATTTATATTCGATTATAGTTGCATATGGAAATGTTTCCCTCCCAGGCAAAGAGTGGGCGGGCTTGTGGTCAACCCAGTGTAAAATTTTGGGGGTTCCTACACTCACATTCCTCAGCTGTGAGGCAAGCCTGCTGTGTGCAGGGGCCTCCTGGGCCACTCCACATGGCCCCCCTGCAACTTGGCAGCATGGAGAACCAATGAGGACATCCAGCCACATGCCTGCTGTGCCGTTATAAGTCCTTTGTCCTTATCTAATTGTCATGTGCCTTCCTCTGGTATCTGTGAAAAAGTGGCAGTCTTGCTTGTTAGCCTGCAGGTAGGGTAAGATCTTAGACCCTTCACATTTCTTGATGTGGAAGAGGTGTACAGGGATGAAGTAGGATGAGACTTCTTATTGTGTATCTTCTCATAGTACTATGTTTTGAACCCTTTGATTGTGTGTATTACCTACTCAATCATAAATAGCATGTAATTTGAAATAAAAATGTTACCCTTGTGAAGAAAACAATTTCTTTCATATAAATATAGATTAAGTTAATGGAAGTGTTGTATGCAGATTAGGGGAAGTGATCATTTCTCAGCATCCTGAGGTGGTCAGAATGAAGTGCCCAGTAGAACTCCCCCTGATTCCTGGTTGTCCTCAGTTTTCTGGGAATTCATCCATCTATCTATTATCTATCTATCTTCCTATCTATCTATCTATCTATCTATCTATCATCATCTATCTCTACCTATCACTACCTGTCATCTTTGTGAAAGATAATCCGACCTCTGATTATCTTTCCATTGGACATGTCAGTGAGTAAATGGATTAATATAATTCGGGGTTCCCATTAGGTTCTGTAATTTGGTTGAGATCCAAACTTGTTTGTAAAAATTCAAACTCCTCATTTAGAGTAACTAAAGATTTTAATGAAGGCTGAAAAGTCTGGTTAAAACAAATTATCGGATGCCAAATCTTTGTTGGTTTCCTAGAACCTTGGGTAATGGACTACCAACTGGATATTTGTAGAAAGATAAGCATTTCTGTTTAGGTGGAAGAGACACTTGTTCCTCTGAAGTCATATTATATTACGTTGGACAAGAACCTAAGAAATTTTGGAAAGGCCTGAGAACTTGAAAGATAAAGAAGGTCAATGGGTGGGAGTGGGAGAAGAACTGACATACAATTGCCTGTCTCTATGTTCTAGATGTGCTCGCATGTGTTAGTTCATGTTATCCTCGCACCACTCTTCCCTCCTTGACACCTTCTTTGCTTGGTTTCTGGGACACCAGCTCTTTTGGTTTTTCTTCTACTGTCCACTCCTTCTGAGACTCTCTTGCTGTGTCCTCCTTGTTCCTCTGACCACTGATTTTTGATATACCTGAGAAAGCCACCCTTTACTATCCATACTCCCTTCATGACTTAAAACACCATCTATATGACAACAACTGTCAACTTTAGATCTTTAGCCAAGAGCTCTCCCCTGGAGCCATATATCCAACTGCCTACTTGCTAGACGTCTCCACTTGGATGGCACACAGGCATCTCGGACTTGACATGCCCCAGCCTTCTTTATCCCAGCTGATGGCAACTCCATCCTTCCAGTCGTGCAGGTCAAGACTCTTGGAGCCTCTAAGCCTTGACCATTTCTCACTCACATCCAATCTGTCAATACATCCTTTGGTGCTACCTTCTGCATTATGCTGAATCTGTCTACTTCTTGCCTTTCTACTCCTACTACCATGTCCAATCCAGTATCACATCTTGCCTAGATTATCATGGAAGGCTCCTTACTGGTCCCCTGTTTCCAAATTTAATTCCATAGTTTATTCTCCTCCATAGACTATTCTCCATAGTCTATTCTCCACTCCAGCCAGAGCAGTTTTATAAAATGTAAATTGGATCATGTCACACCTTCAATGGAAACTCTCCATTGGTCCTCACCCCATTCAGAGAAAAGCCAAAATTCTTCAGTGGCTGCACAGCTACACTGAACCCCTGCCCACCCCTCCCCCACATCTCTCTGACACTTTCTCTGGATACTCACCCCTCACTCCTCCTCTGGCCACACTAGGCTTCTTGCTCTTCTAAGAACATATCCAGGCACTTTGCCATCTCAGGACATTTGTACTTGCTATTTCTCTGCCTGGGGCTCTCATCCCTCAGATACCTCTCCAATTCATTCTCTCACTTCCCCCAAGTCTTTTCTCAGTGGGCTCCTTATTGACACCCCCTGTCCAATTTAAAAGTGCCCACCTCCAACCCCACCTTATTCCCTTTCCCCATCTCCTACTTTATCTCTCTCTGTAGCACTCATGACCATCTGAGACCCTGTAATTTTTAGTTATTTATTCTCTGTGTCCCCAACTAGAAAATAAGTTCCATGAAGTCAGGAAGTTTGGTCTGTTCTGTTCCGTGACATTTCCTGTGTCCCCTTGCCTATCATAGGTGCTAATATGAATGGCTGAGGAGCCCCATGAGGCAGTAACTCTTCTCATTACCATGTTGCACCTAAGAATTCTGAGACACAGAGAGGTTACTTGTTCTAGGTCACATAGTCATTTCTTCAGACACAGTAATGAATCATTATCCTACACTGAAGAGGACGAGGGATACATAAGAAAGAAAATCTTATAGTTATGGATTCCCTTGGCACCAGATACCAATGAAGTCAAAAGTATCTAGGGTCTTGGGCACAGGACTTGATCTTAACACCAGGTGGTTCTTGCAGGAATGATCACCACTAGGAGTCATCTGTGGGCAGGGCTCTTCCAGATGGGCAGGTAGAGTCAGAGTGGCAGGCAGTGACTTTACACCTGCTCTCTTCTCTATATTCTTTGGATGATTTATCAAGTTCCCCTGAGAGGCTGATCCCCTCAAAGAGACAAAGCACTCACACATACACACGCAAGAGCACGCACACACACACACACGCACGCACGCACATACAATCCAGATTAGTGACTTCACTAAACTGGGATATCATTCAGCTTGTGGTTTTCTATCAGACATGCCTGATTTTAACCAAACTCCCCCTATTGTCAAGGATCAGTACTCTCCATTAGCAGCATAACGGATTTCCATTTTAGTGGAGTTTTGTTATAAAATGGATCTTAAATTAGCAATATCTTTTTTCACCCATCTGACTAGAGCTTGTTGATATTTACTTCTAAAAGCATTCAGACAAGCCTGAGAAATATTGCAAACGATCAGCTCAGAGTATCTCTGGCTTTGGCTGCCATAGACAGACTCCAGGCTGTAGCATTGATGCTACAGGGATGTGGGACTGGGGGAGATTTGGGGGGTCATGACTTTCACATACAGTAAACGTCCACAGTGAGGAAGTGATGCCGAAACTGAGAAAAGTGTTCGCTGTCTCACCGAAGGTCCCCACCCAATGAGTGGATGCTGACGGGTAGGTGTGGCTCTAGAGAGCCTAGGTTTCTTGGAGTCAGGAACACATGGGCTTAAGTCCCAACTCAGCCATTTGCTCTCTGTGTGATCGTAAGTTATGGAATTGCTCTGAGTTCAGTTTTTCTTTTTCCTGAACTCAGTTTTCTTTTTCAGCCATAAAATAAGAATAATAAAAACATCTACCTCCCACAGCTGTCGTGATAAGTAAATCATATGAAATAAGTTTCTGGGAAAAATATTAAACAGGTATAACTCAAAAGAAATGTTAATTTTCTCATCCTCTAAAAGCCCCAAGTATTCAGAAAGCCTCATGTTTTTACTTTTTTTCAGGCTTATGTCCAGTGATTTAGTTTTTAAATTGCCATCCACTCTTGGAGAGCCTTACTGAAATTCTTAAGAGCTTTGATCAACATTAGACCATCCTAGAGGACATCCTAGAGGACAATGAAGGGACTGTTAATTAGTCTGTGCTTCGGGGTCTTTGAAAGACCTGGGGGGGGATCATGTCCCATTAAAATCAGGAACCACTGTTACTTAACATCATTGTGTAAATTTCATCCAAAGCAGCAAGGTGAGAAAAACAAAGGAGGAATATGAACAAGGAGGTTATAATTAATGTCAGCCCTGTTTCACAGCTAATGTGATTATCTATCTAAAAGTCCTAAAGGAAATTATTTTTAAAAATCAGTAAGGTGATAAGCTTTTAAAAAAAAAGTAATTTTCTTTCCTACATATCAACCATTGATTAGAAAATTCATTAGGGAAAATAATATCTCATTTGTAGTAACCTCAGTAAAAAACCAAAACCAGATAGATAAAAACAATAGGAAATGTGCAAGACTGATAACTAAAAGAACTATAGTAAGTACAGTAAGTACACATATCATGTTCCCAGATACAAAAACTTGATATTGTAAAGTTATCAATTCTCCCTAAATTTATTTATAAATGTAATACAATTCCATTCAAAATTATGTCTTTATAAGTAATTAACCAAATGATCCTAAGGTTTATCTAATAGGACAGAAGCCTCTACAGACAAGACACATTTGGAAATGAATAATGAAAGAGAGCCACATAATCAGACAATCTACATAAAAGACCTAATACATCCAAATAATGAAAAGAGTGTTTCTGGCACCAAAATCAGAGATCAGAGGAGTGGAATGTAAAGTACACAAACAGAATCAGGAATATTAAAGAATATATAACAAAGGTGATGTTTTGAGTCTGAGTGGTTATTCACCCATTTATAGAGAAGGAAAATGGAAATGCCTTTCATGCCATCGATCAAACTCAATTAAAAGTGGGTTAGAGGGGCGCCTGGGTGGCTCAGTCAGTTAAGCGTCTGCCTTCGGCTCAGGTCATGATCCCAGGATCCTGGGATCGAGCCCCACATTGGGCTCCCTGCTCCGCGGGAAGCCTGCTTCTCCCTCTCCCACTCCCCCTGCTTGTGTTCCTTCTCTCGTTGTGTCTCTCTCTGTCAAATAAATAAATAAAATCTTTAAAAAATGGATTAGAGATTTATATGTAGGAAATATTGAACCACAAAATACCAGGATCAAGTCTCAGCTCTGCCGCGCACAGAATAGCCTCAGGCGAGTGACCGAGCTTTGCCAAGCCTCTGTCTGCTCATCTGTAAAATCCGGGGATATACAAACCTACCTTGCAAAGTTGTGAGATCAAGCAAACATATGTAAAGTGCTTGGCCTAAGGAAGACTCAATTATCATTGACTCTTATCTTACATTGGTTATGTGTAAAGAAAGTAAACTTCCTGAACTCAGAGACCATTTTCTTCCCACTATTTTGTCCCTTCGCAGGTGGTGGTCGACAATAAGGAAAAAAAAAGCATCGAAGAGTTTGACCGTATTATGCATTATTTGATCCAGGCTGAAAAATGAGTATTTGTTCCATTCAGAGGCATTGTGTGGGCTGGTGCTCGAGATGAAGGAATTGGGGTCACAGCTCACTGGTTTTATTTGGGATATTTTTGGAGTTTAACAAGCGTCTCTGAGTTGACTCATTAGGAGAAGCTCCAGCTTGCATCTGGGGAGGTGTTCGAGGGTGCAGGGAAGTAGTCTCCACTTCTTCAAAGGCAAAGAGGTGTGAATTACTGTAAACCCATGTTTACTCAGGGACATCTAAACGCAGAGTCCAGTCACATAGGTTGAATGTCTGGGGCAGCAAGAGAAGAGCAGGGCCCCATGGTTATCCTCCAACTTCAGCATCTGCCAAAAGCACTGAGACTCACAGAGTAGGAAGGAGGAAAATGGGGGGGGGGGGTGACAGTGTCACACACCAGATAATTTGGAAACATTCTGGGAGCCAGTGTCTACACAGCCCACATATCCACATGCAGGTGGGCGCCAGGTCATCTGAAGGGCTTTTCAGTCTTCCATGGAGGCTGGCCAATTCAGGTCTCAAGACCTAAAGAGAAATCTCTAAGAGAAATCTCCCCTCCCCCAGTCTGGTGGTTTTACGTTAACTCCACCCAAGACAGACGAGAACCAAACATTAAGATCTTTAAAACAAAATTCAAATGCTCTACCTAGTGTGACTTCCACTCTGAGTTTCTTAGATCTCAGTTTGCGGTTTCAGGTTCTGATGACTAAACTCTTCATCTTGCAATTTGCCCACGTTTTCAACCCAGTTACCTTTAGAAAATGTGTTTGCCAAATCTCCAGCAGCACCTGCTGGAAGGCACTCGCTTTTCATTATAGTTTAATGGCTAAGCAAATATTTAAAAATTCCATATCTTGCAAGTTTAAACATGATCATCCACTTCCTTTCTACAACTGTTTTCATTATTTGCCCTTTTTTTTTTTTTTAAGAGAGGGAGAAAGTGGGGCAGACGGAGAGGAAGAGAGAGAATCTTAAGCAGGCTCCACACCTAGCACGGAGCTCAACACTGGGCTCAATTCAGGACCCTAAAATCATGATCTGAGCTGAAATCAAGAGTCCGACACTTAAGCTTAATGGACTGAGCCACCCAGGTGTCCCTCCAAAACTAGCTTTTTTTTTTTTTTAGGTTTTATTTATTTGAGAGAGAGAGAGAGCACGCGTATGAGAGAGCATGAGCAGCGGGGAGAGGCAGATGGAGGGAGAAGCAGACTCCCTGCTGAGCAGGGAGCCCGATGCGGAACTCGATCCCAGGACCCTGGGATCACGACCTGAGCCGAAGGCAGGTGCTTAACTGACTGAGCCACCCAGGCGCCCCTCCAAAACTAGTTTTATTAATGACTACATAATAATCTATTGTCATAAGTGGACTACAATTTATCCAAAGTTTCCTTCACTTGTCAAACATTTAAACTGTTGCCATTTCATTGTTTCTTTCCATCATGAAAATGAGGCCACAATAAACATCCTGTTTTGGTTTGGTGGATTTCTTCCCCTTAGGGTAAATTCTTCCGCTCTAGAACCCCTGGATCAAAGCCATGTGTATCTTATTGGTTCTTGTTCCCCACGAGATTTCCTAAACTTACCGAACCAAGTTATGTTGCATCAGGAATGCATAATTGCTTCAGGGTCACTCCAACCTCACCAGCACTGGGGGGGCATCATTTACTTTTTTTTTTTTTTTGATGATTAAAATGGCATTCCAAACTTCAATCTATTTTCTAAAGAAGCATCTCTAGGGGTGCCTGGGTGGCTCAGTTAGCTAAGGGTCGGACTCTGGGTTTCGGCTCAGGTCATGATCTCAGGGTCCTGGAATCGAGCCCCGCGTCGGACTTCCCGCTCAGCAGGGAGTCTGCTTCTCTCTCTCTCTCCCTCTGCCCCTCCTCTCTGCTCGTTCTCTCTCTCAAATAAATAAATAAAATCTTTAAAAAGAGAGAGAGAATTATTTCTAATTCTAGATGTTTATTCTCAATTCAGCCTAGCAACATTCATTAAAATTTTAAATTGGTGAATATAGAACTCTGCTTGTTCCCATGGAGAGGTACCCATTACATATTACACAGTAAAAATTGAAGATTTGGGGGGAAGGGGGCAGGCTCCTCTCCTTCTGACTCCAAGAATTGTGAGAGAAGAGTCAAAGGTCACAAAAGGAAGCAGTCATGCATATAGGTTCCTATCTTCCCCACCCAGGCTTTGACCAGAGTTGGGTGGTGTGAAGGGCTGTTTGATAGACTGAGGGGGGGCCCTCCAAGAGGATGTCTCTCTGCAAGTCACTTCCTTATTCTCATGGATGGCCAGCACGGTTAAGCTGGTGGTCAGGCAGAAAAATAATTTAGTTTGTACCCTTGAGTGTCCCTTAGTTTGTACCTGGCATGGACATGGAGTCAAGGAGCAGTATGTCTATCTAGGTGCCTGCCAGTTCTGGAGAAGATGCTTAGCCTGGGCCCTAAGCCTGATGATGTGGCAGGAACAGAGAGGGTCCTCCATTCCAGCCAGAGCTGGAGAGGTCACTGTGCCCAGGCACGACTAAGAATGAGTGGATCATGAGGCCGTTAGCTACGAAGCAACAGATGCCAGCCAAAAGTTCAGGGTTGGGACTGGGTCGTCCTTCCTCAGCAGACACCAGTCACATAAGTAAGACCAACAGGAGACCCTCTTCCCCCTCTGCCCATGCCGGCCCCTCCCCCATATCTCCACTGCCATCTTAGAAAGGACCAATGAGAGAAGATAAGAAACCCAAATTAAGAAGCTGGGAACGTAAAGAGGATGAGCAAAACTAAAGTCATCCTTCAAATGAATGGGTCAGGCTAAGATTAAACCACTTTGGACTAAAACTGTGAATCCTTTTTCCTGCTTCCCAGTGGAAAGTTGGTAAGATCTAAATTGTTTTGGTGACTAAAGGAACATCATCATGTGGCACAGCTGAGTTGTACTGTGAGCAATTTTAGTGGACCAGCTAAAAGAGCATGAACTCATTTTCTTGGTAAAACTTGTATCCATGTATGCATATCTGCATAGAGAAACATTACTAGTGGTAAACTGCATGGGGGAATTTGGGGTGGTTTTTACTTTTAGGTTTTTTGCCTTTCTTTATTATTGGTTTGTCTGTTTGTCTGCTTACTCTTATTGTACCATATTTCCAAAATGCAAAAAGACATTTTTAAGAGCTTAATTCAAACCTCTTGACTATTTCAGACTGAAATATTCATTTTGATTTGGACCAAAAACCATTTCAGTTTTCATATCTTGGACCCATGTAACTAGTAGTCAAGGACTTGGCTTCTGACGCCAGAGAACCTGCATGTTTTCCTGTGCGTTGCACTCTAGGGTCCCCAAAAAGATTCTATAATTTTATCATGGTCATGTTGAAAGTGACACATGAATTAAAGACATGATCATCAAGTTGAACAAAACCTTAGTGATTTTTTTTTTTTTTTTTTACTTTGACTTGTTTTTAGATCCATCTCAGAGAAAAGGAAAGATAATGAAATAATTAAGTGGAGGCTACTATACTTTTGCTCTCTGGAGCAAGCAGCTCTGTTCTTTTTTTTTTTTTTTTTTTTTTGCTTTAGCCACTAAAATTTAGAGAGGGATGCTCTCTGTGATTGTGAATATGTAACAGACAAAATAATGGGCATTTTTTTCTCAACGACTGTGAATTATGCCATTAGGAATTAGAATGCTGATAAGATCATACAAATCATTTGTTTTCAGTCCCATCTTCCACCTCAAAAGCCTAGATGTGTTATTGATCAGTGGGATGTACTAAGGCAGAGTCACGGAAATAGATAAAGTTCTATCCAAGAGACCCAACTTCCTCCCTAATTTTATATGAAATGGCTTCTCGTTGCTTTTCTTTCAGTCCCACTTCCTACCAGTTTTAAAGTTTTTTTTTAAATCTTATTTGATCCTGAACATAACTTCAAGTGGTATCATGATCCTCATTTGGGGATGAGTAAATGAGGCTCAAAGCTAAGTTTTTGCCCAAGTCCTGCAGCTGGTGAGAAGAGTGGCTGGGAACGGCTCCAGCCCACATCCATTCTCTCTTTGACTACACAAGACCCTGACAGGTGCTGACCACTGGGGTCCCAGTATTCTATTAAGAATCAAAGATAATGCCTTACCATTGGCTCCAACAATTGCATTACTAAGACTTACCTTGAGAAATGCCCATTGACCTATATTCATGTCCTCACACTTGTCCCTTCCTCAGAGAAAAGAGAAAGTCAGTAGGACTTCTTCCAAGGAAACAGTGCTGGGATTCACTGTCCTCCGTGGAACTCCTTCTTCTCCAGTGAAGTCTGTAATCTTAAGAAAAACAGCCACTGGCCCTAGGGATCCTAGTTTAAAAAATACCAAATCTGCAAAGAAATTCCATTGGCCTATCCCTCCCCCCAGTCCCTTTATGTCCCTCCTTTATGAAGGAGGAACTCCAAGGGGTTTGCTGTTGGCACAGGGCTGGCTTATCTCTACATTATCAGGAGCCAGTAAAGGGCAGCAGCTTAGAACTGTAAGTATCACACTAGTTAATAATAATTATGATGATGAAGTCTTCAAAAGTTAAACTTGAAAATCACTGCATTAGAATCTACTGAGAAAAAAGTTGTTCATAGATACTGAAGACCTAGCCTGAACCTTTATATTTACTTGTTAGAGGATTTGGGGTAAATTACTAAATTTCTTCAAGGTTCAATTTCCCCATCAGCTATGATGAACAGAACCTTGTTAAGGGGCCACAGAGAGGGGAAGTTATTTGTAATAATAACAATCACTATTATTATTATTATAAGCGTTTGGTTTTTAAATAGGGAAGCTGATTTTGAAAGTCATATATAAACTATAAAACATAAAATTCAAAATGCCTGGAAAGATACAGCAATAATAATCAGCATAATATTATTGTTCTCATTCCCCAGCCTGCTTTTCCTGCCATGTATTTCCTCCAAATGCTTGCAGAAACCAACATCCCCATTCTTCACCACCATCCGTCACATTTCTGTTTCTTTTCCCATCGTGAATTGTGCTGACTTTCAAAACTTCACGTTTTTTGTTCCTGGCACCTCTCCCCACCCCAGCATCTCCGACATAACCTTTGAAATACATGCTGAAGAAACTTTAAATGTCTAGGCTGTTTAATCACATGTGGTTTTGTGCATAAAAGGATAAATCAATGGGTGTGGCTCACCAAGAGTGATTGTGCCTAATTGTGTGGTTGGTGTTTGTTGTTGTTTTTCTATCACAGGGACAAAATAATGGAGGCCTTCACGGCTGTGATGAAGACCATGGATGAGTCTGTTGAGACTACAGTGTTCGACTATGAGAATTCACTGCCATGTGAAAAAGTCAACATCAAGCAGCTAGGAGCCCAGTTCTTGCCCCCACTGTATTCCCTGGTGTTTGTGGTTGGTCTGCTGGGCAATGTGGTGGTGGTGGTGATCCTCACGAAATACAAGAGGCTCTGGATTATGACCAACATCTTCCTGCTCAATTTGGCCATTTCTGACTTGCTCTTTCTATTCACCCTGGTGTTCTGGATTCACTATGCTGAGTCGAATGAATGGGTTTTTGGCCCTTCCATGTGTAAGCTTCTCTCTGGGCTTTATTACATGGGCTTATACAGTGAGATCTTTTTCATCATCCTGCTGACCATAGACCGGTACCTGGCCATCGTCCATGCCGTGTTTGCCCTTCGAGCCCGGACTGTCACTTTTGGTGTCATCACGAGTGTTCTCACCTGGGGCCTGGCAGGGCTAGCAGCCCTCCCTGAATTTATCTTCCATGAATCCCAAAAAGAGGCCCAACAGTTTGTCTGCTCACCTATTTACCCAGAAGACCAAGAAGACAGATGGAAGCGTTTCCATGCTCTGAGAATGAATATCCTGGGTCTCATTCTGCCTCTGCTCATCATGGTTGTCTGCTACTCTGGAATTATTAAAACGCTGCTGAGATGCCCCAGTAAGAAAAAGTACAAGGCCATCCGGCTCATTTTTGTCATCATGGTGGTCTTTTTCATTTTCTGGACACCCTACAACCTGGTCCTCCTCCTCTTGGCTTTTCAAACGATCTTCTTTGAGACCAGTTGTGAGCAGAGCAAACAGCTGGACGTGGCCATGCAGGTGACGGAGGTGATCGCCTACACGCACTGCTGCGTCAACCCCATCATCTATGCCTTCGTTGGGGAGAGGTTCAGGAAGCACCTCTGCCACTTCTTCCGCAGGCACGTGGCCACCTACCTGGGCAAATACATCCCATTCCTTCCCAGCGAGAAGTCAGATAGAGCCAGCTCGGTATCCCCATCAACAGGGGAGCAGGAATTGTCATTTGTATTTTAAGACCGATGTGCTGGATCCATGAAGCAAATGCATTACGTCAATCACATTGACCTCAACGCCAACCCTCTAAACTTCTAGCTCAATGCTGAAACTCTTAAAGACATTAAAATATAAACTCAATGGTGTCAGTATATGTGGGTGGCCCAGGCATTACCAGGGGTCGCTGGCTAGTCAGTTCACTTACTGTCGACCTCAAAAGACAGAGCTTTTCTTGGTTCTCTGAAGAGTTACATACATTGTAATGTCCCCGAATGTTAGATAGTTACTACACGCAGCTACTAACAGGTAAATCTTTTTAAATTTAAACCTTAACTTCAGCCAGCTATTGCATAAATGAAACATATTTCACAAAATACAATATATCAATCACAATGCTTTTAACGTGCCTAGCTCTCTCCTTGCTTGATGAAAAGGCTTTTGTTTTTCAGTGTATATATACTCCCAAGCAGCATAATGGCATGTCACCTTTGTTCCGAGAATTCTTTTCTTTTTTTTTTTTAAAGGATTTTATTTTTAAGTAATCTCCACACCCAACGTGGGGCTTGAACTCACAACCTGGAGATCAAGAGTTGCATGTCTCCACGGACCGAGCCAGCCAGGTGCCCCACCCCCCCAAGTATGCTTATTAGTGAATGGATTTCCTGTTTACACCAAATGATCAGATTTTGTACGAGCAACTCAATAGAAGAAGAGCAATTTGGTATTTTCAGCAGAGAGAATAAAGGCCTTGCTTGCAGAAACTTTTTGGAGCCCTGAAATGTGCAAACACTGTCCTCTTAAACATCAGGCTCACCATTCATCCAACAGCTGTGTATTAGATGATACAGACAGGATGCACCAACATTGATTTAAGTTAAGTGAAGGATGCACAAAGTGTGTAAGATAAACATAATCCTTGCCCTGTAAAACCTCCCACCTGGTAGGGAGTGTGAGACAGAAACAAATAACTCCAGAACAAAGAGAAACATACTCAGTGCTCTGCCTGGGCCAGGAAGGGAGAGACCATTTGTAGCTGGAATCTGAGGGAGGAAGACTTCATGGAGGAAGTGGCTTTTGAGCAGGTCTTTGAAAAAAAAAAGGCAGGATTTGGAAAAGGAGGGGACTCGGGAGAGGCACATGAAGCCAGTGGAATGCCCAATACAAAGGTGAGGGGGGAGGGCATGAACATGTGTGGACAGGAGGGTGGGGTGGGCAGGTTGGGATGGGCCATGGAATTCAGGCAAGCATCTTGGGCTTTGTTGGGAAGGCAAAGGGAGCTACTGAAGGGTTTAGAGCAGGGGAGAAGAATAATCACCATGGTGCATTAGGAAGATAGATCCGGTAACACAGGATGGAGTAGGGATCCCAGAACCATGCAGGGAGTTAGTTAAAAGAGAAAGGCACGTGTGAGCAAGGAGAGATCAATGGCTAATAAAAGAGGTGCTAGAAAAACCAAGAGACAGCGGTGAAGGAAGAGTCAAAGTCCAGGGAACGATATGGAATTGACTGAAAAAAAAAAAGCAAAGGCAAAACAGAATGTATCCTATGCTAAAAAAATAAATAAAAAAGAGATAAACACAGATTATTCACTGTGCTTGGGTGCATTGCCCATCCCTTAAAGGTTAGGAAAGAAAACAGTAGCGTTTGGTTACCTTTAGGGAGGGATGAGGGTGGAGAATCGGACAAGTGTGACTTTTCTCTGGATACCTTTGTGCCTTTTGGCTTTTGAACTATGGGAACATGTTACCAATTAAAAACATAAACAAAACTTTAGAATTATGTATTTTAAAAAAGAAGCTAGGTTGTTCTTCTGATGTGGTATCCATTCTACCAGCCATAAGGGCATTGGAAACTCTGAAGTACCTTTTGTCTTTTTTGTGGTTCAGTCAGAATGTAAATAAAGCAATCATCTGAAGACTTAACTATACATACTGGTTTTCTCTTGTCTTGTGAAGCCGTGTTTGTCCTTAGGTGAGCACAAGTGCTGGATATTGGTACTTGGTCGTATACCCAGGTGCCTGAAAGCTTTTAGGAGCTTTGTGACCCACACAGAATGGCACATAACCAAATCATGGATTCACTGTGCTCGTTTGGCCCTCCAGCCCCACGCTGTCCAATAGAACTAACTACAGGGATAGAAACGTTCTCTACCTGTATTGTCCAATAGGATCCCCGCTAGCCACATGCAGCCCTTGAAATGTGGCTACTGGACTTAGGAACTGGATTTTTAATTTGTATTCAATTTTAATTGAAATGGCCACACGTGGCCAGTAGCAGCTACATGGGGTGAGCAGTCAGCACGGACCCCCGCCACCTTGCCCTTTGCATCTGTTCTACCTACACACCAAGCTTCTGGTAGCCAGCAAACACACATCTTGAACACTGCATGACAGACTAGGGAAAATACCAGTGATGCAAAGATGAATAAGACCCACTTCTAGAAAACTCACTCGCTGTTCAGCGAAAGAGACTCATCCGGAAGCCAATGACTATAACGAAACATGATGGGTGCTTTCTCCTGCAGTAGGAAACAGAAGGGAGAATTGAAGAAAAGTACCCAGAGAAAGTCACATTCTGCTTAGATTGGCTTCCCCCAAGAGCAGATCCTGAGCAAGGATCTGAGAGCAAAGAATTTATTTGGAAAGTGCAGGGAACTCCAGTAGGGAGCAGGGAAGTCAGACAGGAATGGGAAGATGCCAACAAAGGGTTCATTATGAAGTACCTTCCACTGGGGGTGACTGGAGCTCAACACCACTAGAAAACTCCTGGCGACAGTGTAACTCACACTCAGCAATCCCACTGGAGGGGGAAGGAGGCTGGGGTATTTGCATTGCGCCCCTGTGAGTCATTGGCTGATGGTGGCTCCTGGGGGATGTTAATTCTCCGGGCACTTCCGACATGACTGGCTCTGGCAGAGAGGCCCG
Organism: Leptonychotes weddellii; assembly: GCF_054177405.1. Classification (NCBI taxonomy): domain Eukaryota; kingdom Metazoa; phylum Chordata; class Mammalia; order Carnivora; family Phocidae; genus Leptonychotes; species Leptonychotes weddellii. Next base: position 13,019,269 of record NC_138369.1, read on the forward strand.
TCCAGCTTTGGGGAAAGCTCCCAGGCATCGCGACATGGATACTAGATGTCGGAAGCCAGCTGGGCACACTCAGTGAAGGCTTGAGGGAGAACACATTGGCTGCATATTTGAACAGGTTTGTGAACAACTTTTCCATGATGCCATGAGTGGGCGTGAGAGTGGTGTCCAGGCAAGTGGGGTCAATTTGTGGGAAAGCACAAAGGCACAGAGGTGCAGTAGGGAGAACTTTCTGTGGCAAGCCTGGAGTGACCTTGACAATGGCAGGTGGTCTTGAACACGACCCAGTGCTGACTTCCCTGCTCCTCCTTGTCCTCCGTGTTGAGCGTCACACTCTGCTAGTTTAAAGAAGATGACCCTTTTCCAGCTTGAGTTTCTGAGATTTCCTTCATATCCAGAGCTAAAATTCTAAAGTCCAATGCTTAACAAAGCAGGCTTCTATTCTTCATAGCTGTGGGCTTGCAAGAACTTCACTGGGATTTTCTTCCATTTCTGCCCAGGTAAGTCCCCAGTATAGTCAGGGTCATCTTTCTCCATCCACTGATCTCTTCCAGGGGTCCATGAATTGTGATGCACGAGCCAAAAAAGGCCCACTTCCCGCTCTGTAAATAAAGTTTCACTGAACACAGCTACGCTCTTATGTTTATAAATCGTCTGTGGCTGCTTTTGCAGAGACTGCACCACCTACAGATCCTAAAATATTTATCTTCTTGTCCTTTACAGAAGAAGTTTCCTGACCCCTTATCATCCATGCTGCTGCACAGGATCTGGGGCTCTGATAGGCAATGCCACAACAAGGGAGACCAGATTGTGGGGGAGAACTTGGGATGTGAGGGCTATAGACAAGCTGCTTAAATGCCCAGGCTAGTCCTACCTTGACCCTGGAAGCAGTTCAAAATAAACAACATAGGGTTAGGGGGGCCTAGCAGCCAAATGCTGGTCTCCAAAGCAAAAGGCTAACACTTTGTACTAAGACGGCACACTGGAAGCTTGACTGAGACACTAGAACTCCATAGATGCTGTATTCCAAAGTAGAGTATAAGCAGAACTTACACAAGAACTGTAAAAACAGGTTTTATGACTCTTTAGACCTCCCTCAACTATATTGGGAACAAAGAGGTTGCATTGATGAAAATAGGGAGATATTTGAAAAGGGGTTCTTTGTAGAAGGCCAATGGTGCGCCCTCTCCTGGAGGGGAAGAGAGGGAGACAGGTGGGTGCTTGTGCCTCACTTCAAGCCTGCAAGAATGATTCCGATGGCACTGCCCAGGAGCTTGATATGAGTTACCCTGTTAAAGAGGCACCGCGCATGGGATATAGGTGGCTGAGGGAGAGCTAGTCCACGGGCCGCTGCCCCATGCCATCCGAAGAATGGCTGCCTCTTGCAATCTAGACTTTTGGAACTGAGGAAAGCCTCTCAGTTTTCAGAGAGGGCAAAATTTTTCCTGGTTTAGTTTGAGGTCCTGGCAAATTCACCCCCATAAGCTGAAGCTCGTGCTTTACTTGCCAACACCAGCTTCGGTCACAGTTGCAGTGGGAAATGTGGACACTAGGGGGCGTCCGCCCATGCCGGAGGCGCAGAGAGCGCCCTGTGGTCATTCAGTAAGTGGAGAATATGCCCGTGTGCTAGGGGGGAGGTGAGGTCTTGATATTGCAGCAAGAAACTCAGGAATGCCTATATCTGATGTGGTCCAACTGTGTGGCAAAACTTTAGGGGATGCCATTTATGTCCCTAGGAATTGTGCAATGCTGTGAGTGCCCCAGAAGGAGGAACAGAAGACAGGAAACCGGGTCCGATTTATTAGGATCTGGGCTAATTCCCAGTTCCTTGATGTAGGATGTTGGTAAACTGGTTATAGTTCAAGGATTATGAAATTCCACTACCTCTTCCTAAACCAAAATTCAAATCTTATTCCAGAGGGCCATGCCCAAGCCCAAGCCCAAAGCAATGCGTATGCCAAAAAATGCGTGTGAATAGAAGAGAACAGAGAAAAGCAGAATAGTAGAACCTGCCCCTGTGAGAAACACCCTGATTCAACATACAGCTGCTTGCGGGGTGAAAACAGACAGTTGCTAGTGCCTGTGTGGGATCTTTTAATACCCAGAGGCCCCGGCTGCTAGTGGGTGTGGCCCTGTCTGTGTTCGGAGATCTGACGATCAGAACCGCAACTCCTCTGGCCCAGGACGAGGGAGAATGGACGGAGCGCATCTTGTGTTGTTCAGTCTGGAGGCTGTTCATCTGTCAAACCCTGGTTGGTCACATTTACTGAACATCTACATTGTCCTAGCCTTTATGGAGTGTGGGGGTGGCAGGGGCAGTGAAAGGGAAGATAAAACAAAGCCTTGGTTGCTGGCCACAAGAAGATGACGCATTACCTAGTCAAAGAGTGTATAGGACATCCTGGCCAATGTGCTCGGATCCACTCCATGCCCTTCTCCACTCTGCCCTGCGCCCGAGAAGCTGCCCTGTATGGAGGTGGCCAGCATTCTATCTTGCTCTCTGGATTGAGCCCATAGAGAGCCCCTGCAGGAGGTTGGAAGAAAGGGGGAGAGCGAGGTCTGACCCCAGCCCCTCCTGAGGCAGCACTGGGGGCCGGGTGCACCCCAACCAGCCTCGGGGGACCTCTCCATATTGTGTCCCCCACCCCTGACCCCTTTACATCTGCTAACGAGCCCTGCTGCTACTCATCTTACTCAGGGGGGATGCAGTCTCCTCTCACCCTGCTATCACCTTTGTAAATGGCCTCTTTATTAAACTCTCCTCAAATTGCCCAATTTGTTGTGTTGACTGTTTCCCATAGGGACCCTGAGTGACACGAGGAGAAGATATATAGCACAGGAAAAGAAGTTGGCAAAAAGAAAAAATAGGGTGTCAAGTAAGCATTCTGGGAGGACTTCCTGGAGAAGGAGGCAGGAGGCTGGATCTTTTTCAACAAGGTTTTTTTTTTTTTTTAAAGATTTTATTTATTTGACAGAGAGATAGACAGAAGAGCACAAGCAGAGGGAGTGGCAGAGGGAGAGGGAGAAGCAGGCTCTGCACTGAGCAGGGAACCCGATGTGGGACTCGATCCCAGGACCCTGAGATCATGACCTGAGCCGAAGGCAGACGCTTAACCATCTGAGCCACCCAGGCGCCCCAGGAGGCTGGATCTTAAAGGCAGGAAGCTACACCCTGAGGAGCACTGGGGGAAGGGGCTAAGCAAGGCAGCCTTGGGATGAGGGGGAATGTTCTGGGAGCAGAGACTAACAGTGGGTGTGGAATGGAGAAATCGGGAAGATTAGGAGTGAGAGGTCTGGAAGCAAGGACACTGTGAGGCCTGAATTAAGAATCTTAAAGCCACAGGTTTGAATGTGCCCTGTCCGCAGCAACACTGCTCCAGACACAACCTGGGAGGTTTGCCTGGCTCATGACAACCATCACCAGGCCCCTCTCAGGTCCTCTTGACTTGTTTGATTCAAGGGCTTTTGACCCTAGCCTGACGAAAGTGAGGCCACTTGGATTTCGAAAACTCAAATGAAGACACGCAGAGATGGGCAGAAGGCATTGATCCTATCATGGCTGTGGCCCAGAGAGAGGCTGCATGATCTCCTGAGGCCAGGTGGCCCTTCCTTCCCTTCCTTCTTCCATTCTGGGAGCTGTCCAGACCACACCCATGCAGTCATTCTTAGCTGAAGCTGGGACTGGTTATAAATCAAGAAAATTAACTGAGATGGAAGTGAATGCCAGGGAGCAGGTTGCAGACTCAGACTTTCATGGAGGTGAGGTTCACACCCATGTCCCAAAGTGGGAAGATGGCAGCCCATGTGATCTGGTAATGAAACAATTAGTCATCCACTAATGATAGAGCCCAGCCAGCAGTGGATGATGGGGGGCAGGAAGATGCCGTTATTCACCAGTCCAAAGAGGATGAAGCCTGGCAGAACCAGAAAGTAGGATGGGTGCTTCTGAAGGCACCGAGCACCTTAAAAAAGGGGGGGACCCCAAATACTGAAATTTTTATCTTCAAGTTAGAGTAAAACTTAGAGCCTTTCTGTGACCGTGTTGGAAAGAAACTCTTTATTACTTGCAGCGGCCAGGTTAAGAATGTTAGAAACCAGTTCAGAGCCTAAATTGGCAGGTGTCTTAATTTTGAGTTGCATACACACATTTGCCAAAAAGCATGTGTGACTATTAGAGTATGAATTGAGACAGACAGAGAACCTGTGGAAATGGGGATATCTGGAAGGATGCAGAGGACCTGGGAAACCCTGATCCTCCACTGTCCTCTAGCACACTGCCTTCTACACCTCTCTCCCCTCAGGAAACCATTTTTCCTTAACACGATAAAGTTAACAGTTCGCCCCATGGTCCAGTCCTCATGGTTGTACACTGTAGGATTTTAATTTCACATAGGCCAGAAAATAAAATGCAGAATCAGAATAGGGAAGAAAATTCCAGAAGAAATTACAGAAATTGTTTAAGTTAATTGTTTAATTATAAAAACTCTGGGTTTGGATTTTCAGAGTGCTTAATAAAAGTGGACAGAGCGGAATTTTGGATTGGGCTGAATTTATGGATGTGTACACTCATCAGAAGTACTGAACTCAATGTCTAGGGTTCTAAGAGTTTACTGATTGGACTAATACAGACTTAGACCAAATACTGGTCCATGCTAGGTGAGTGTGAAAGGTCAGGGATCCCTTGGAATAACCTAGAGGAAGACTAGAACATATTACCTCCACCATGTGGGTTCTGGCCAATGTACCTCACTCTTGTTCTCTCTAGAGCACAGAATACAAGATTGGAGATGGAATGTCATCAGAATGGTAGTGGGAGGGGCTAAAATTGAAATATAACCTTTGACCTTGAGGTAGAGAGCATACAAAGCCTGTATGTTTTATCTGCCAGAAACAATAGGTCTTGCCAATATAGAAGCTGTCTGAAAAGGGTGGTAATTAGGACTGAAGGGTTCATTTATCATGGGAACCCCAGAAATTAAATCATGTCTTACTCAAGAAATTTTCAGTTCTGGAAAAAAACAAAAAAGGCAGACCAATCTTGAGTTGCTTTAGTAGAGAATGTGGCCTCTCCAAATTCTCAGAAGTGAGTCATTTCATAAAACCAGGGCCTCTTGAAACCACATATTCTTGAGGAAAAGCTTTACAATATTGCCACTCAGCCCCAGCCTTTCCCAAATGGACCTTGTGCCAAATATTGAGACTGCCAGCCCCCTTCTTCAGCCCTACCTTCAAAAACTCTGCAGTCAGACAATAGTCCCTCAATCAGGAGATTAGAGGATTGTTCTCTGTGGAAACAAATGACCCCAGAGAAAGACACCTACAAGTACTGATGTTCAAGGGGTCCCCCAACATGAAGATCAGCTCCCTATCACCCATGGTAAAGACCAGCAGGGGACAAGCCCCACCCACTCAGTGCTTCCAGTCCTCGGTGGTGCGTCATCTTAAATATAAATGGAACGCCGAGCATTGCCAGACATTTGAGGACAACTGCCTACATGGGAGATAGTGACTAGAATAACATCTGGGAGAAAAGGAACTCAGAGGAGAGAGAAATATGAGGGCATAAAAACAAAAACAAAAACAAAACCACATAGTATACTTTCTCAGAGAAACAAAAGAAGGACATGGATTTCTGAAGCAAAGAGAAAAGGGGGGGGGAGAGAGAGAGAGATAAATAGGTAGGTAGGTAGGTAGAAATTGGAAAACATGGGGCGCATGGGTGGCTCAGTCGGTTAAGACTCCGCCTCTTGGTTTCAGCTCAGGTCCTGATCTTGGGGTTGTGAGATGGAGCCCCTCTTGGGCCTGGGCTCTGCACTCAGTGTGGAGTCTGCTTGAGATTCTCTCCCTCTCCCTCTGCCCCTTCCCCCTCTGCATGTGTGCATGCTCTCTCACTCTCAAATAAATAAACAAATAAACCTTAAAAAAAAAGAAATTAGAAAACATTCTTGGAAATTAAAACTGTAATATCAGAAATTGTATAAGTTAACAAAAGGCTTGAAGATAAAGCTGAGTAGAAAAATGAACCTTGAACAGTCAATAGTAATAACCAGAACCAAGACCTGGCTTTAGAGACCACACAATTAGCCGCTGTGCCATGGGAGAAAAAAGGGAAAAATCAGAGGTTGGTCATAGGAAAGAAAGGGGGCGGCATGTAGGATGGTGTCCAAAATTTGACCAAAGGAGTTTGGAATAGAATAGGAAAAAAATGCTGGAAAGTGTATTATCTTGTCATCTTGGTAGTAGTGAGCCAGGAGAAGTTCCCAGAATGGAAGTACAGCACTCTCTTGAATGAGGGGGCACCAGGTGCCCAGCTCAATAAATGGACATGGACTCTCTGTGAAGCACACCTTTACCAACTTCTAGAACAGCAGGGGTAGACAAGTCCATTGAGAGCTTTCAAGGAGAAACAAATGGGCAATAAAAAGGAACTGAAATGGACCTAGAGTCAGACCCTCAACAATGCTGTGTGATGAAAGATGGTGGGACAGCGACTGAGCAGTTTTGAGACAATGTTGTGTTCAATCTGGAAATCTATTTGGAGCCCAAGTAAATATTAAGTATGAAGGGAGAGAATAGATACTTTGAGACATGTAAGGACTTTAACGTTTGCCTCCAGTTTACCCTTTCTCAAGAAGAGACAACACATATGCTTTGGCAAAATGAGGGAGTAAGAAAGAAAGAGGGGGTCCCAGGATCCTGGAAACGGGGTTTAACATAGGAGAGCAGCAAAGGGAACTTCAGGACCCCTGGAGCGAGCAATCCAGACCAGTCTTGAGAAAGAACATAGAACTTGTGGGGTTTGAGCATTCTGAAAATTTATTGCTAGGCAATAATTGACAGATCAAATTGGAGCATTTTGGAAAATTGGTGATAGGCACCAAAAAAACCCTTATCAGCTCGGGGAGGGAGTGGGGAAGAATATGCTACCAATTCCAGGAACACAACACATTTGGCTCCACAGTGAATAATATTAATGTAGTCAAAATAACATGAACACTAAGTATCGACTCAACCAGAAACTGGAAAATAACTCTACTGAGAAGATGCAGGGAGGGGAAGGAAGTGTGAGGGAGCGAAACCCTCACCTACAAGAACAGGAAATCAATAAAAAATGTCTAAAATTGATACACTATGATACACCAAGTAGGTAAGCTCCAGAAGAAATGGCCAGTAGGAATGCCAGTGGTTGCCTTGGAGGCGTGTGCAGGAGTGGAGAGAAGTATTTCTTAATGGCACATTGTTACAACTTTCACAAGAAGTACCTTCAAAATATTCGATGTTATTAGATGAGGAAATAAGAGCAAAAAGAAAATAAAAGTAGGAGAGTGAGATTAAGCCATCAAAGAATTCCTTATTGCCTACTCTAAGGCCCTGACAGTTGACAGAGATGAAAACACACTTGACCACGTGCTTCTCAGTAACCCAAATACTGAGCAAACAGTGTCCTGTATGGTCACTAAAATATTATTAGAATATTAGGATAATATTTAATTAGAGGCCAACGAACTGCACATTTTAGGTAAATGCTGAGTTGTCCAGTGTTAGCTAAAACTCAATACCTGGCTACATCTAAGGCTCAAATGGATGGGCACCACCAAAGAAAAAAATTGCTGAGATTGAAGAAAAAATCAAAATTTGTAATTATCACTGCAGTTGTATTCTTCAAAGTGAGGGCTCAAATTCTTAACGTTTGACATCATGGTGCAGAGATAATCACTCCTCTGCACCATCAGCATTCTGTGGCTCTTGTGGTCAGTACATGGCACATGTAAGTTACTACACAGTTATTGCCTCCAACCAAGGTTGGTGGAGGAGCAAGGTTTTGTGTTTGCTGTGCCATTTTGGGGAAGCACCCGTGGAAGGGCTGTCATCACCAAATTACTAAGCTTTCCTTTCTTTATCTCTAGTGGTCATCAACCAAGGTTTATCTCTTCCTCAACTCCTGGAATTAAAAATACCATCGTTGGTGATAATGCAATTTCATCGAGCACGGTTTGAAGAAGACACCTTTGGAACAGAATTCTCAGAAGCCGACTATCAGAACATCTCTAAGAGCCAATTCCAATCTTCTCAGCTTTTTCTGCTGGGGGCTCCAGTCCACCTCACAACAGGTGCAGCCTGGTGGCATCTGGTCCAGGCCAGGGCCATGCCTTTTACCACCTATCCCAGGACGGGTCCATCACACAAGGCACTCACACATGTGCAAGCTGGAGATGCAGGGGACTCAGTGTCCAGTGACCAATAGGAGAGAGCAGCTGGTGGAGAAATGTGTCTGCCTCTATCCCCCAGATGGACAATCCTGAGAAGAGCCTCAGCTTCCAGCACCCATGGCAGTGGTCACAGCTCACCCTTGTACTCCTTGCTCCCTCCCTGCTTTACCAGCCTATCCCTCACCCCTGCCACCTGAGGTCACATACCTTGATGAGGTTCTGGCACAAAAGCCTGGACCTCAGGCTCTGCCTTCTGGGGAACCCAAGTGAAGACACGGGATTATGATTATCACCTTCACTTTCATTTTTAAATTTCTAATATTTCCCCATGCGCTTGGGGTTCCCTACGAGAGCTTGAGAAAACGTTGTTCTTAAACCTTGAATCTAATAACGTGCCAAGAAGCAATGTGATTAGCACTCAATATTTTTAAAAATTGTCTCAGATTCTGTCTGCCCTGCTCAGCGGGAAGCCGCTTCTCCCTCTCCCACTCCCCCTGCTTGTGTTCCCTCTCTCGCTGTGTGTCTCTCTGTCAAATAAAGAAATAAAATCTTAAAAAAAATAAAAATAAAAAAAATAAAAGGTTTAGGGGCACCTGGGTGGTTCAGTCGTTAGGCGTCTGCCTTTGGCTGAGGTCATGATCCCGGGGTCCTGGGATCAAGCCCCGCATCGGGCTCCCTGCTCGGCGGGAGGCCTGCTTCTCCCTCTCCCACTCCCCCTGCTTGTGTTCCCTCTCTTGCTGTGTCTCTCTCTGTCAAATAAATAAATAAAATCTTAAAAAAAAAATTGTCTCAGATTCTGTCTGCATTTCAGCTCTCATTGCACACATAGCTCTGGAGTGGAAGGACAGCAGGACCTTACAGCATGTCAAGTCCGAAATACTTGTGCTTTCAAGATGACTTCTTCAAAGGCTTCCAGTAAATCAGCCATTTTTCCACATGCAACTGTTGGTTGTTAGCAGGTTCCATGCCAGTATTGTTATCTGTCAAGAGTATGATTACACTTTCTATTTTTTTTGAGAGAGAGAGAGCAAGGGGTGGGGGGGTGGGGGGGCAGAGGGGCAGAGGGAGAGAGAGACTCCTAAGCAGTCTCCACACCCGACATGGAGCCCAACATGGGGCTCCATCTCCCAACCCTGAGATCATGACCTGAGCTGAAATCAAGAGTTGGACGCTTAAGTGACTGAGCCGCCCAGGCGCCCTTGATTCCACTTCTTTTGGTCAAGTAGGCTTCTTAACACATCATGGATGCTGTGCCATTTGTTTGAGCTTTTGGAACAAATGTGTATCAAAGCAGTTTCACTGTTTTGGAGATGCCATGTAGTTTACCTTCGGCTAAAAACTGAATAATACAAGTGGCCTTCTACCTTTTTGCTTATGCCCAGCAATTCTGCTGCATTATGCTGTGTTGTGGGTGCTTTCTGAAAGGTGTGAGCAAAGCACAGCATGTTTGTGATCCTTAAACGCCTCATCGCATTACCCCGTGTTTTCTGTTCTCTGTGATACTTACAAAACACTTGGCACCACTCAAGGTTTTCCATTATATACATGTTTTTTTTTTCCTTCAGATTCACTTTTTGTTATCCATAGAAGACACAGAAATCTCTTGACAGGCAAATAAAGTAAAAGCGTAAGAGAACTCAGTGTGATTCCACTGAATCTCCATGACCTCCTTTCTTTCTTCTCTGCCTTTTAAGGTTATTTATATGCTCATATACATCTCTCTGCCCAAAGCTGACACAGTATGCTGACCCTATTGTCCAGATGACATGCACTCTCTCTTCGTACTTGTTTTAACTTCATTTTATTTTGTCTATTTGTTTAACCGTTTGGAACAACTTAATTTTTGCACCTAAAAGGGACAGCTGGTATTATTATTAGTTTTGGCCACACTTTGCTCTTGCAATAGTCAACATACATTCATATTTCAATTGGCTGATAGGACTTCAACACATAAAGCAGGTAAGGAGATTTTTCACTCTCAATGACACCTAAATGCTTCCTTATATTGGAAGTGAGTATCCGATTATTTACAATGAGCTTGTGCTTCTCTTGCATGCATTTCTCCAGTGGGAACCAGCATGATCACATGACCGCCAGGCAGCCATACGTTCAGAAATTCCCAAAATGACACTGAGGCAGACATCTAGATTTTTGCCCTTCCAGTGACTAAGGTCAAAGTTGAAGTAAAAATTAGATTCTTTTAACCATGCTTTTTACCCACCCCCTCAGCCACATTTTTGAATGGCATTGCATTCTCACATAAACTATATCCATCCTGGGTACTCGTCGAAATCTCTGTGTGTTGTTTTGTTTCTTGTGACTCAGGAGGAGTTAAAATAGAAAAAAAGAGAGCAACATCTGTGTGGTTATTTCAAGAATTATAGATGTATCGGGAAGTCTTAAGACACTCCTACAGATTCATTGGTAGAATGCTCTTCTTTTTCTTACCATGCCTGAAAAATCACTGGATTTTTTTAACTTGTATAAACATTCAGCTGAGTTAGCAGCTGAGACGGGATCTTGAAGATTGAGATGACCTAGCCTCTGAACCAGAGCCAGAAGGCATAGGTCCAAGAACCACAGGTGGAAATGGGTGGACAGAGCAGGAGATGATGACATATCTCATGTTTTTACCTAATGATCCACTCATAAATGTGACTTCCTGTCCTCACACCTCCAGGCCCCTCTGGTATCAGGGTGTTAGTGCCCAAGTGACCCAAAAAAGTTCCCCTTCATTGGAAACTGAGAATGCCACCTGACCTTGCTGTCATTTCCTTGCACAACTAGAGATATGCCCCAGCCCCCAAAAGATACATAGTCTGGAAGATTACATATGTGAAATCTAGGGGAACATTTTATTCATCTTGTATTATTATATCCCAAAATAAGAGTTAACCGAAACTACTGTAGTCCTATATAGACTGTCCAGGGATATCTCAGAGGGCTGAGGAATGACAGATTGGGCCACTCCAAAGGACTCCACCCATGGAGGTGGTGGCCAAAGGAAAGGGGAACATGAAACAGTTGTGGAGGAGGGTCTTAAATACCAGTTGCAAAAATAAGTCTTGTTTCTGCCTGTGCTTGTCTTCCCTCTTTACTTCTCACAGTATTGTGTATCAGTAATGTTGGTTACGGTTACATTTAACACTTGGTTCCCAGGCTGCAGATTATCAACAGGCTCACAGTGAAACTCCAGTAGAAATTGGCATCCCTGGGAGAGCATGGACAGAGAACTCAAGAACATATTTTTGGGTGCAGCAGTGGGTGACAACTTCGGGCGGTTCCCCACCACCCCCATGGAGGGGCTGAGTGCTTTTGCAGTTGACCTATTATCCAGGGTCACCTCTGGATAATCAGGAAGAAAGGTCAAGTGTGTGTTTGCACGTAGCCAACGGGTGGACTATGATGAATTTCCAGAAAGGTGTCAGGCGGCTCACAGAAATTCCCGCAGTGACCATGGACATGTCACCCAACTCTGCTCCCTGGCTGTGGAGCTGACCCATGCTGCATGATCAGATTTGAAATTTTCAAACAAAATCATTTTGAACCTTTGAATGAAACCATTCTGGGGCCAAAGGTGGGTAGAAGTGAGTTATCTCAAGGCTCTGGAGAGCATGTCCATGAATTCCAGCGGCCGAGACCCCCCAGAGTTTTCAGTCGCTGTCCTTCCCGACGCCAGGCTGCCCAGCTCATGCTTCCATTCCATAACCTTGCTGTACATCCTTCCAACAAGTCTGTCTGCAGCTTAAGTGTCAGCAAGAAACGTAACTGATGTGGACATGAAGGCTGGGTTATTTCAGGAAGTTTGATCTGGTCGCGGAGGACACTGGATTGGACTAGAGACGGTGAATTCAGAGAAAGTGTAGAATCATTGTGGGATAAGAAACAAGGACGTGGTCAAGCATGGTGCTCAGACTAGAGTGATTTTTGGAAGTGTACATTCTGAAGAACAAGTGTTGAATGGGGTGCTTGTGTGTGTGTGTGTGTGTGTGTGTAAAAACTAAATACTGACTTTTGCCACAGCAAGATGATCTAACCAGTAGAGTCCTTAAAATTACTATTGCATATGTTCCACATATGAGTGAAACCATATGATAATTGTCTTTCTCTGCTTGATTTACTTCACTTAGCATAAGCACTACATCAAAAACTAATGATGTACTATACTATATAGTGGATAACTGAACATAATAAAAAAATAAAAAATAAGAAAAATTACTATTGCAATCAAATAGTAGAGGAGAGGATGTTTCTCTTTATAGAAGGAGTCCAGCTAAGGGGCGTCTGGGTGGCTCAGTCGTTAAGCGTCTGCCTTTGGCTCAGGTCATGGTCCCAGGGTCCTGGGATCGAGTCCCACATCGGGCTCCTTGCTCAGCGGGGAGCCTGCTTCTCCCTCTACCGCTCCCCGCCACTCTGCCTACTTGTGATTCCTCTCTCTCTCTCTCTGTCAAATAAATAAATAAAATCTTTAAAAAAAAAAAAAGGAGTCCAGCTAATAAATCAAGAAGAAACAACAGGATGATAATATCACCACTTTGTAACCCATAATGAATCAATACATGCAGGCAACAGTCTTCAGTGGCTGATAACATCACAAGAAGGGGGACAACCTGCTCCTATCAGTAAGTACCTGACAGCCTTTTATAATAAAGACAGAACCAGAAGCTTATATTTTAAAATGTTAATAATAATTACAGATTAGTTTTCCTTTCTCTTTTTGTGCTTTCTTTTCCTTTTTTGATGGTCTTCAGATCACCAAAATAATACATACAAGTTATAGCAAATGAAATCTTAATATAAAGATGGACAAAGAGGATAATAACAATGGTGATCATCTCTCCTTCCGCCCTCCCCTTGCTCATACAAACAGAAACACGAGCATATCCACGCAAACAGAGTTCTCTTTGCTTGCTTTTATGGATATATAACTGTATGGTACTTACTCCCTTCAACTTGCTAATTTTTCACTTTATTGTAAATGATGGGCATCCCACCATTCAATGGATAGATACTTAACTCTCCATCTTTCCCCTAGTTTCTTCATAAAAAAATACACATTTGCACACATAATTTTACATTTATGGTATTACATTATACATGCACGGATGAGGGTATGTTTTTCTTTTTAGCATAGTTTTTGTTTCTCTCTTTTTACTACCAGTCTCTCCATCCCCTGTCATCCTGCCTATAGTCCCCTTTCTCACAGAGGACCACGTTCTCTGTCCCAATGTGCCACATCCATACACAGGGTTGTTTTGTTTTTGCTTTTTTTTTTTTTTTGCCATTGTTTACAACCCATAATACATAGCTCTTTGCAACTGACTCCCTCATCCAACAATACTACCTTGCAGAAAATTTTCCCAAATCAGCTGGTTTAGCTTGAATTCCTTCTTTTTAATGGCATAATAATACTTCTAGGGTGTGGATGGGCCCTAATTTATTAAATCTTTCTAGTATTTAGAATTAATCACTTTCCAGGCGTTTTTCCCTCCCCCCTACTTAAATATCCTTACACACCAGTCACTGGTACTTTTATCTCTATGGCATCAGTGCCAGGAGTGGGATTGGGGTGGACACAGAATATGTGTTCTCAGTTTGAAAGACCCTGCCTGGGGTGCCTGGGTGGCTCAGTTGGTCAGGCAGCTGCCTTCGGCTCAGGTCATGATCTTGCGGTCCTGGGATTGAGCCCCACGTCGGGCTCCCTGCTCAGCAGGGAAGCCTGCTTCTCCTTCTCCCTCTGACCCTTCCCCCACTCATGCTCTCTCTCACTCATTCTCTCTCTTTCAAATAAATAAGTAAAATCTTAAAAAAAAAGAAAGACCCTGCCCCATTATTTTCTGAAACATTACAATAATTTACATTTTCCACAGACTGTGTATGAGGAAAGATCCCGCTTCTGCCTGGGCTTCACGAACTCCTTACCCAGGCATTCCCTCTCTTCCCATTGTGGTTAGTCTGATAGGCATAAAGTGGTATTTTGCCTTGAATGTAATGCCTATGTGTGTTTACACATGCTTGTGTGTGTGGTTTTTTTGTTGTTGTTGTTGCCGTTTGATTTGCCCTTCTGTGAACTGGCCATTCATCAGGGATAAGAAAGGAGACATACTCATAAATGTGGAAGGGATTGTACAATTACATGTGAATTCTACATACAGCATCACGGCAATACATTTGAAAATCTTGAAGATTCAGGAGACTACCTGGAAAATTTTAAATTATCAAAATTCAGCCAGAAGAGGGAAATATAAAGAGATCAATTAATAATAGAAAATTAGAAGGTAAAGTAATATCTACTTTAAAAAAACCCACTAGAACCAGATGTTTTCACAGCTAAGTGCTACCTAACCTTTTAAGAGTAGATTTTTCTTATGATATTTCAATGTTTGCAGCTCACAGAAAAAGATGGAAAACTTCCTATTTAATTTTTTGAGGTCAGCCTGTTGTAAAGACAGAATCAACTATATTTGGATCTTACTTATATAAGTTCATAAAAATCCAAACATGACTGAATAAAATTCAGCAGTGCATCAAAAGAATAATAATCTATGGTCAAGTGATATTATGTAAACATGAAAAAGTGGTACAAATTAGGAGCTCCATTCTCTTTTTTTTTTTTTTAAAGATTTTATTTATTTATTTGAGAGAGAGAGAATGAGAGAGAGCACATGAGAGGGGGGAGGGTCAGAGGGAGAAGCAGACTCCCTGCTGAGCAGGGAGCCCGATGCGGAACTCGATCCAGGGACTCCAGGATCATGACCTGAGCCGAAGGCAGTCACTTAACCAACTGAGCCACCCGGGCGCCCGAGCTCCATTCTCTTAATACATTTGATTGACAAATTAAAGAACAGAAACCAGGGGCACCTGGCTGGCTTAGCTGGGAGAACATGTGACTCTTGATCACACGGTTGTGAATTCAAGACCTACATTGGGTGGAGAGATTGCTTAAATGAATAAATAAGTAAAAACTTTAAAAAAATTAAAGAACAATACCCAAATGATTGCAATAATTGAGGAATTATTTGATAAAAGTGCAGCAATTAGTTCCAAAATAAGGGAAATCATGGAACTATTTGTGATGAAATATGTTAACAAAAATCCTCAAAAAATATCCTCCCAAATGGTAAAATATTAAAACTAATTCAGTGAGGTTCAGAAACCACATATAGATGCCTGCCATCATCATTATAATATAATATTATCTTAGAGGGTCTAACAAATACAATGAGTACAAAAAGAAAAAATGTTGGTAAAACTTTGCATGTCCAGGATCTAGAAAGCCCAAGAGAAAGAAACTTCTGGAACACCCAAAAATCAATAGCTTTCCTTAGACTACCCATAGTGGCCCAGGAATTCAGAAGCTATAAAAGAAAGATAAACATGTCTGATGATACAAATTTTTCAAATTTTTGCAGAACACAGTAGGCCTTCGCAAACTCAGTGTAAACATAATTGTTTGAGAAAAAACACTTGCGCTAGCACGTCCAATAAAATGTTGAAATCTACAATGTAGAGAGTTCTAAAAAATGTTCCAGAAAAGGATAAACAACCCAACAAAAACATGTGTTGAAAGTCACACCTGATGAGATAAGGAGCTTGTCTTTCTACCACAGAGAGTAGGTTTCCCCCAAAATGGTGGCTTCTAGCAAAGCAAACTGTGCTAGATCATCAATCAGATTACAACTCCGCTTTCAACACACTTAAAAAAAAATAATAACATAAGAATCAATAGTAATATAATGAATAGTAAGTAACACTGAAAATAATAATATAAAGGGGAAAGCATATGTATCTCCTTTCAAACTCCACCAGCAACACCTGAAATAGTATGCCTTCAAATGCTAGTCTTCTATCTGGTACCAGACTGTCTTCACTGTGGAGAAAAGAGAAACACTAGCATCCACCCCTTAATTCTCTGGAGCAGTGTTTTCTGGCTTGGCTTGAGAGTACACCCTGTGAATTCTAGTTCATCCATGTGGGGCCCTGAAATCCCGCTGAGCTATGGAGGACGCTCTCCCCATGCCCTGGATGTCCCCAGCCTTCTTGATACTCCCGATCCACAGTGTGGCCCTAAAGGACAGACTGTGTGGGTTTGGGTTCCACATTTAGGTGGGGTCTGTAACTTTAGCCACCAGGTACCAACCACTGCACTGAGTTTGGGAGGAATCCGGGACCTGGGTCAGGACACCTGCGTGGACACTGGGTAGGATGCTCCATATGACATTCCTTCCAGTGTAACTGGGCAGCCCAGCCACCTCCCTGACCCCTGCTCCAAGTCAGTCCCCACTTCCTCCCATTATGGGTTGATCCACAGATGCCAGTTAGGACAACCTGGACATTGCCCAGTGACACGGGGTGAGGTGAACAACAATGAAATGGTAAGAATCCATGAGTTTCTAAGTGGCATTCTGGTCCCAGCCCATGCAGGGAGCCTCCATGACCCGTGAATTTTCCCCTTCCTCCTGGAGGTTGTGTGGATCTTCTGCAGAAAGCACAGCAAGTGACAGAAGAGAGTGACAGCTGAGGCTGGTGTGGAAAAAAACAAGAGGGGGGTTAACAAGGTGTGGATGGGGCAAGCATCAGCAGGCTCTGTGCCCTGGAGAAGAGGTTGCCATGACAAAGCAAGGTGACACATCCCTGGAGTGAGTGGGTGTGGGGATGGGCAGGGGACAGGGAGAGGTAGACTTTCAAAAAGCAGAGGGAGAGATGAGTCACACAGATAATTTAAAACCTGCAAGAAGGAAATTACGTGAAGCACTGAAAATTGAAGGTTGTTAGTTTCAAGCCTTCTATAGAAGTTAAGACAGAAAGGCAAAGAACAAGTGGAGTAAGGGAATTTAGAGACAGGAATCAAAATTGAGGCAGCCCAGGGCTGAGAGAGCAGCAAAGATGCTTCGAGAGAGGGCAAAGATGCAAGAACTGCCTGGTACTTGTTAAAATACAGATACCCAGGATCTTCCCCCTGAAAATTCAGATTCAGAGAGGTTTGGCGTGCAGCCTGGACATCTGACTTTTTATCAGGAGTCCCAGGAGTTTCATACTTCACGGTTTGAGGTCTGCAGTTCATTCCTTGGATGAGACAGGTCACTGAGCCCCACCCAGGAGACGCACGTCAGGCTTCTCTCCCACCTGAGGGCCACATGACTTCCACCGCATCCTCACCCTCTGAGGATGGAAGAAGAGCCATAGCCCAAGCCCAGAAAGACAATGAGCTGGAGAGTGGGGCGACTTTGAGAGGCAGCCCCTTGCTTCTGTGGAAGCTCCCAACCTGACCCACCCAAAGAAACTGGGCTGGGCTGCCAAGGTCAAGGCTGCAGACTGCCATTCCCTGCTGACTGCACTCCAGAAGGGGGCCCAGGGTTTCTGCAGGAGACCCCGGGGAATGACCCCGCCACACCAGGCCTCTCTTTCTCCTACTTGTGGGACCTTCCTGTCGGGAAAAATGTGTGTGTGGTTCTAAGTAGTATACTTCCACTCCACTAAGGTGTTCCAGACAGTTACTTTTGCTTGAGGAAACCAACAAATGACAAATTTCAACTCACGTAATCCAGAAAGAAAAGAAGAGCTCATACACTAAGAATCGCCCTAATCCCTTAGCAGGGGACTGTCCTCCGGGTCCAGAAAGGGGAGATTAATCTGCACACATTTTAATGAGGCAGGTGTGAGGCAGGGGGTGCCCTCCAACCCTGCCTCCCCGACTCGGAACACCCCGTCCTGAACTGTGCTTCCGCGCGTCATCACTGACTTATATTGAGGAGCATTTCGTTTTAAAACGGCTCCTTCCAGCACACCGCCCTATGGACTCCGTAGATTTTGTTAAGGATGTGGATTACATTGCCCCAGTAGTTGCTGAGGTGTGCGCCATGATGCACTAATTAGCAGGTGCTACAGAGAAACAAGGACAGGAGGAAGAAGACAGAGGTACCCCCTCCGTTGCTCGAGAAGCTCTGGAAGTTAGTTTGCTGTGAGATTTACCGAGCCTTTAATATGTTGATGTGGGACTCTCCAAGGAGGAGCTCTGATGGACGGGGCTTTCCAAACTTAGCCACTTTGTGAAAGATGTTCTTGTGTAAAATACTTCAGAACAGACTTCCCAATGCCCGTGTCTTCTCCAAGAAGACGCGTGGAGACATTTCTCTCCTTGAATCCAGTACCACCTTGCCTGATTTTGTGAGTCCCGAGAATCTGAAACTAGATGTGTTTGGCTCTTTTTATTGGCTGCTGGACTGAGACCCAGATTGTCAGAGGGCCTCCAGCAAGTATGTGGAGCCTCAGAGCACAGCAAGTGTGTGGGCCTGACTCACTGGTGTCTGCTTGTTCTCCTCCATTTCCTCATTCATTTACTTGAGATGTTTTTCTGGGTGTTACCTCTGTTTGCAAGTCACCTTAAATCTTTTTCCAGACAAAAACTCAGAGAGGCCAGGTGACTTGCCCAAGGTCACACAGCTTGTCAGTGAGAAATCCAAGATTCAGACTCAGCTCTGCCCATCTTTGAGGCCCACTGTCTCCCGTGCCCCCTCCCTCGTCCTGTGTGGAGCCCATGGAAATGACCACGATTGAACCACAATGATTGAACCTAATCTTTCCCTCTCCCTATGCTTGTTTAATGCTGCCTAGCCCCCTCCACACCCACCCTGTAGAACCCCTTCCCTATCTTCCAAGACTTTTCATCAGCTCCCCATGTCCAAGACCCATAATCTGTGACCCACAGCTCCAGCCCATGTGTTTCTAGATAACCGGATGCACCAGAACGATGCACTGAGTGGTCAGCACAGACTCGGGCCAGAACAACAGGGGAGAGCGTTCCAGTGTATTCCACCGAGTCTCTCCCACCTGCGCACAACAGAATCCCAGTCATGGGTGGGGGAGGGGGCCTTGACTAGTTACGGCCTTGTCTTGCTCATACAGGCACCCTGGCTGCTGCCGTCAGCTCTCTGCCCTGCACCCCTGGAGTAAAGTTTTCATGTCCTGGCTGTCACATGGGCTGCAGAGGGCTGGCCCACTGCCAGCCTCATATCTGCATTCTGAGCAGGAAGGAAGAAGAAGAAATCAACTACGAGAGGAGGACGGGGCAGTGACAACAGGAAGACAGACGAGTTTCCCGAGGGGTCCCCAGCAGACTCCACTTTATCCTCATGGGCCAGGATGTCACCCCAGGGCCACCTCTAGTTGCCAGGGAGGCTGTCCTGAACATCATCACAGTTGGCAAGGAAGAAGGAGAGGTGGGTTGGGGCAGTCAGCTGGAGTGCTCTGCCACACCGGGGACCCACCTCAAGTGCCTGAGATGAGTCCAAGATGCAGAAAGCAGGTGGCAGGGACTAGAAGGGGAGCACCAGGGCCCAGAGGGTGGCTGAGACACATCCAGGGATGCTGCACCCCGAGGTCCCTGCAGGGCTGAAGGGCTCATGCCCCCTGGTGTGGGGAGTTCTGCCAACACAGCCTCAGCCGTCAGATTTCTTGGCACATCCTTGGCTGAAAAGAGTCCCACCCCCTTCCAGGACAGCGCACCTCTACTGTCTTGGCCCTTCGTGGCTCCGCAAGGCTGAGACTCCGTGGCAGCCCAGCAACTCCCTCTTCCCAGTCCTGCTTCCTGTCCTTCCTTCCTCCCCAGGGTCATCCACTCCTGATAAACACCCTGCAGGCTGCCAGGGGCACAGCCCGCGCCAAGAACAAGCCCCTTCTTTCTTTCTCTAGTTCAACCTAAAAGGCATCTGCCAAAGGCAGGATATATCTGAGGCCTGGACCAGTGCTGGGAGTGTGGGGTGGGTGCTGTGTACAAACATGAAGAAGCATCAACACCAGCGCCCTCAAGGAGCTCACAGACTCAAGCTCATGCAACGGAGCTGGGAAAACAAGCAGCTAAGATACAAGACGAAATACCGTAAGATAAATGTAAGGTGCAAGGGATGAGATCATATGATAATTGTATTTCTCTGACTGACTTATTTTGCTTAGCATAATACCCTCTAGTTCCATCCACATCATTGCAAATGGTAAGAGTTCATCCTTTTTGATGGCTGCGTAATATTCCATTGTGTGTGTGTGTGTGTGTGTGTGTGTGTGTGTGTATAACATCTTCTTTATTCATTCCTCTGTCGATGGACATCTGGGCTCTTTCCATAGTTTGGCTATTGTGGACATTGCTGCTATAAACATTGAGGTGCAGGTGCCCCTTCGGATCACTATATTTGTATCTTCGGGGTAAATACCTCGTAGTGTAATTGCTGGGTCCTGGGATAGCTTTGTTTTCAACTTTTTGAGGAACCTCCATACTGTTTTCCAGAGTGGCTGCCCCAGCTTGCATTCCCACCAACAGTGTAAGAGGGTTCCCCTTTCTCTGCATCCTTGCCAACATCTGTCGTTTCCTGACTTGTTAATTTTAGCCATTCTGACTGGTGTGAGGTGGTGGGGAAGAGAGGGAAAAATAAAATAAGATGAAATCAAAGAAGGAGACAAAATCAGAGAGGGAGACAAACCATAAGAGACTCTTAACTCTGGGAAACAAACAGGGTTGCTGGAGGGGAGGTGGGTGGGGGGATGGGGTAACTGAGTGACGGGCATGAAGGAGGGCACGTGGTGTCATGCGCACTGGGTGTCATAGGCAACTGATGAATCACTGAATTCTACCCCTGCAACTAACAATACACTATATGTTAATTAATTGAATTTAAATTTTACAAAAGTGCAAGGGATGCTCTGAGGACGATGTTATCCAGGGTTTGGACTGTGAATGGGCAGAGATGAGGAAATCCAGAGGCGCTTCATGGGAGAGGGAGCCTTTGGAACAGCCTCTGAGGATGATAGGGCAGAGTAGCACTCCAGACGGGGGTGTGCCCAGAGGGTGACAACAGAACCAAGTTTGGCCAGAGTGGGGAGTGAAATTGAGCCCTAGTTAGGAACACGAGCTTCCGAGCACCCTCGGAGAGAGGAACCTCAGGCGGGTGACTAACCTCTCACAACCATAGCAGTGACATGTCCCTTTTTCCCAAGGGGCTCTTACGGGGATCGAGTAGTTACAGTATGTAAAGCACCGCAGAGATGCCTGGAATGGCGTGAGGCTTAACTAATTCTCACGCAAGCAGAAATACTGAGGACGTGGCTATTTAAGCCAAGGGTTCTCAAAGTTAGGTTCCCAGACCAGGAGCACCCTGTTAACTAGGAGCTTGTTAGGGAAGCAGATTCTCAGGGTCCCACCCTAGACCCACTCAATCAGAAATTCTGGAGGCAGCACCCCGCAGTCCATTTTAACCAGCCCTCTGGGGAAGCCGAGGTGCATTAAAGCTCGAAACTGCTGGTTTCAGCTAACAGAGGAATATTTTTGAAGGATACAGGGGCTCCTCAGAGGATCCAAGGACAGAAGAGCAACAGGACCTCAAAGACGGGCAGCCAAGACGGGAGCGCAAGACAACAGGAGCCTCCTCTCTCCTCTCTCCCCTCTCCCCCTCTGCCCCTGCTCCTCCTGCAGCTACAAAGGAGCTTCCTCTGAGTCTCCTCCCGTGGGGGGGGCGGGGGGGAGGGTGGGGGTGTTTGCCACAGAGAGTGGCCCGACCAGGAGGCTCAACTCTTACACAAGTCACTCTGGAAGTGGCTCACTTGATCTGAGCAAGTGGATGGAAGTGAGTGTGAATCTCCTTTGCTTGGAATGCCAATCAGGTGCATGGGAGGTCAAGGTGAGGGAATGAAATTTAGGAGTCACAAGCTTTGGGTGCAGTCCTACAGAGCAGTGGTATCAGCCACATGCTGTTAGAAAAGCGGTCTGGGGCCCCACCACCCCAGACCTGCGGAACCAGAAGCTCTCAGGGCAGGCTCGGAGAAGGTGCGAAAACCCATTGATTAGAGAGACGAATCATCTCTATAACCTTGTCTGTCTCTCACCCCACTTCCTTAAAGTCATAGTGAAATAGGCAGAAAAGACAGCAGAAGAAAAACAATCCAGCGGGGTGGCTCCCCTTTATTTTTCTTGCTTTAATGCAGCGTGCATAGCAAGAGCCGACTTCCCAATGCCAAGGACCCGCAGGGCTGGGATGGAGACTGATCTTGCCCTCTGCACTGCTGGGGAAACTGAGGTCCTAAGGGGTCACATGCCACAGCCTATGTCTTGCATTCATTGGCAGAAGCAGGATCAAAGCTCAGGCCTCCTGGCTTCAACCCATCATGATGAAAAATGAAACTTTTCTCGGTCAAAGAGAAAAGTCACTGAGAAGGTCGATCAGAGCAGAGCCCTGTGAGACCTGCGTGAGTAATTAAGAGCCACGCAGAACCAGCCAGTGGATTTGGTGTAAGGGTTGCATCTACAGTGTCATTTTGTGGAATCCCCGGCCAAAATTATCAACCAACATCCACTATCAAGCCTCAGATGTCACCGTTGTATTTAAGAGCTTTTCATAAGCCCAGCAAGCCTAAACCCATGGCTACCTCAAAATTAGAATATTCATAAGGCTTTCATAAGAAAGGGAAGGAGGAGAGGAAGAAGAGAAGGAGCAGGTATTTTGCAGCCACAGCAAAAGAAAACTAAGCTTCTAAGTTCTCAGATTTAAAAGGATCTGTGAGGGGCGCCTGGGTGGCTCAGTTGTTAAGCGTCTGCCTTCGGCTCAGGTCATGATCCCAGGGTCCTGGGATCGAGCCCCGCATCGGGCTCCCTGCTCGGCAGGCAGCCTGCTTCTCCCTCTCCCACTCGTCCTGCTTGTGTTCCCTCTCTCGCTATCTCTTTCTCTGTCAAATAAGTAAATAAAATCTTTAAAATAAATAAATAAATAAAAGGGTCTGTGAAATATCCCACAGGGGAAAGTAGCTAGAACACTGCGGACAGCGCAGTGGAAATGATCTACTTTAAAGTCTGACCTTTGGGAAACTACAAAAAGAAAAATACTCTCGGCAGTTAATGTGTCAGCCTTAATAAAAGGAAGTGGCAAGTCCAGTCTGAATTAGGGTAGATCAGCGTGGCATATGTGGGATGCAGAAAGAGGTGAGCAGAAAAACAGGAAAAAAAAAATTATCAAGGATAAAAGAGGAAGCGGACTGAACCCAAGCCAAGGAATCTTTGGAGGCTCTCAGCTGTAGGGTTTTACCAAGAAGTAGATTGGAGGAAGGGTGGGCAAGGACGGTTGCGCAGGTTGTGCCCTGACCACTGCTGGGTTGCCTTTTGTGATTTGTGATTTGATGTCTGTATGTTCAAAGTAACCATCTGGCAACCCATTCACTTAAAACAAAAACAAAAACATGACTTGGGCTCTTTTCAAATAATTCCTGTATTTTCTTTATAAAGTCCCAAACTCAGGAGATACAACCAACCATTTTGAGTGAATATCTCGGTGCTTGGACAAAGTGATAGAACACTGTGAGTGACCACTCTGCTTTAAGGAAGGGGCACCAACTAGGCTGCCGCGCCTTTCTGCTTCTAGAGCTGGAGTCAAAACTCTCCTTACTACTACTACTATTATTATTTTTAAATTTCATCTTGTTTATTTCTGCCACTAATAGTCTCAAGATCTCACGGATTTTGATGATCTATTTCGGGATTTGCTTTCTTACGTCATTCCAAGACACCTCCATGCTTTATGGGACTAGGAATTGTCAGACCACTTCACTCGTAGAAACCCTTCTCAAACGCCCACTCCTTACACGGTCAAAATCAAGCAAACAGAAATCCTTGTGGCCTCCTCGCTTCCACAGGGACCAGGAGAGGAAAGCTGCTCGCCCTGGGAGAAACAGGTTTCCCACGAGGACATTCGAAAATGTCCCCCCCACGCAACTGGACAGTGTGCGGGAGTGAGGCCAGGGCTATGCTTGTGCGGGCGCCGGGCTGCACCCAGGATCTGAGCCCTTCCCCGCACCTGCGTTGCTATGGTTGCCAAGCCACCGTGGGTGGGACTTGTTTCTCCCCCCTTCTGTGTGCAATGCAGCTGCCAGAGCAATCCCGTTAAAACATCCGTCCCTCGGGCGCCTGGGTGGCTGTTGGTTAAGCGACTGCCTTCGGCTCAGGTCATGATCCTGGAGTCCCGGGATCGAGTCCCGCATCGGGCTCCCTGCTCAGCGGGGGGTCTGCTTCTCCCTCTGACCCTCCCCCCTCTCGTGCGCGCTCTCTCTCTCTCTCTCAAATAAATGAATAAATAAAATGTTTAAAATAAATAAATAAAAATAAAATTAAATAAAAATAAAAACATCGGTCCCTCTACTACCGAGAGTCTCCAATAGCTCCCCAGCCCCACCTAAGGCCCGCCAGCCCCCACTTGACAAGCCTCCCAACTGCCCCTCTGCCAAGTGTGGATCCCGCCACACTCACCCTCGCTCCCCTCTGTGCCAGCTACTCTGGGCTACCTGGGCCGTTCCTGGGGCACCACTGTTGCATTTCTCCAGGCCAGATAGATACTTAAAAATGGAAGTGCTGAATCAGAGCATCTGTACATTTTCTAGATATTACCAAATTGCTCTACAAACGGATTTGTCCATTTACACTCCTGCCCACCTTACGGGAGAGGGCTGGCTCTCCACATCGTCTGCAGCACTTGCTTATGAAAGATTCGTCATCTTTACTAACCAGCTGGGTGGGACATGTTGGCCCAATACCGTTTCAGTTTATATTTTCTTAATTATGATGCATGTTTATTGACCATTTAGAGCTCCTAGTCTGGAAATCTGCTGGGGTAGAGAGGAAATTTTAATTCAGTTTCTTAAAAGGTTTACTCTGTTTTTATAATTTTCAGGAGTTAATTCTGGCAATGTGTATTTTTCTAGAAAATTATCCATTTTGTCCAAATTTCCAAATGTATTGGCATAAAGTCATGCCAGCTACTCTCTTAGGGTGGTTATTCTCTGTTCTGTGTAGCTATATATTTTGTGGTTGTGGTTGCTAATATTGCTTATTTGTGCCTGTTCTTGTTTGTTTGTTTTTTTCCTTCGTTGTCTTGCTAGAGGTGGGAAAATGAAGACTGAATAGTCTCAGGTCAGATTTTGCCATCAAGTGAGTTATGAACTAAAGTTTCAGTTTTCAGAATCTTTTGGATTTCAGAATTGCAGACCACATGGATTACAGATCAGTGCTTTCATTTTCATTCAGCGCTCATTACTTGGTGATTTTTGTTCTGCTTTTATTTTTAACTCATAATGCATTTTTTTAAAGATTTATTTATTTATTTATTTATTTATTTATTTATTTATCAGAGAAAGAGAGAGAGGGAACACACAAGCAGGGGGAGAGGCAGGCAGAGGGAGAAGCGGCAGGCAGAGGGTGAAGCAGGCTCCCTGCCCCTTATGGGACTCCATCCCAGGACCCTGGGATCATGACCTGAGCCGAAGGCAGATGCTTAACCGACTGAGCCACCCAGGCATCCCTCATAATGCATTTAGAAACGTATTTTTCCATTTCCAAAAACATGTTTTTTGTGTTTTTTAGAATTTATATAAGGATGGTTTTTAATTTAATAAATTAAAGTCAGGGAATGCAGTCTGTGGGATACCATTTCGTTCGTATTTGCTAATAAGTCTATTATGATCTTGCACACGGTCAGCTTTTATCAAAGTTCCCTATATATTCTCAGTTCAGAACTTCCCAGCCAGTGAGCCATGAATGGGCTGTGGGTGTGTCGCAACAGATGGATTTCTTCAGCCTTCGGGACAGATGGGTGGGGCCTTATCCTAAGCAACCTCATCTGGGGTTCCTGGCAGGCAGCCCCTCATCCAGGAAGCTCACTGGGTAACCCGTGTGCATAGCAAGCACGTGCCCTCCCTGCAGCCTTTGTGCTTAGCGTCATGGGCTGAGCCTGAGTAAGGAGGCGTCCCTCAGTGGACATCCACATCACTAGCCCGCTGCAGAGCTCATGGCTGCCCATCAAAGACAAGGGGTCTACGAAATTATAAGAGAGTTCGTTCATATTCCAGGGGCCCAGGAGGTAGAGCACAGCTGAGGCATTTGGTTGGTAGAGGTTGGCGGGGACAGGGAGCCTCTGCTGGGGTTCCTGGCAGACACAGCTTTAGGCAACAGCACTGACTCTCTGCTTTTCATTTTTGGTCACTTCTGCTCATATGTGGCTGATGTGCCCTTTTACTGGCATCCAAACCAACCACAGGGGTGACTGTTATGACCATGTATGTATGATTTGTAAAAGAGAGCTACAGCATTTTTTTAAACTCTAGTATAAAACATGTGGTGGCCTCTGATAGTCATTCGTATTTCAGTATGACAAGAAATTTCAACATTACATGTGTTAATGAAAGCGAAAGAACTGCTAGATTTCTCAAATATAATTTCAACTGTTGCAAAAGTTTGTATGGTTGTAAACGTTTTGCTTTAATTTTTATCACCCGCTCAAATGAATAAAGTCTCTCATTGATGATGATGATCAAGAATTTGAAATTACTGTCATCAAAAGTCTTGATCTGCAAGGTGTCTAGCAGTCTCTAGCATAAAATACCATAAAGGCTTATGTCTGTAGGGGCAACCTCATTTCTCATTTAAAAAATGGGAAAATACCTTATTTGTAAAACTGATAAAAAGCCAATATTTAATATTTTATAATAATTATAATACAATTATAGAAATAAATTTAAAAGTCAAATAATAAAATTATAAAATTACAACAATAATTTCTAATTAATGATATAATATTGTGAATTTTACATTGTTTATTATAACTATGATATTAACAAAATGAGTATTACTTTCCTAATAGATCATTCCATTAAAATTATATAGTTTTCTTCTTTCTTAGGAATTTTGCTTTAAGTTCTATTTTGATATTCTACTTCAGCATTTTTTTGGTTCATTTTTTCCCAGAATACCTCTTTCCCACCCTTTATTTTCAGCCTATGTGGTTTTCTTACAGTTCTGTGTAAGCAGTGCCCAATAATTTATGTCTTTTGACAAATGAAGTCAATCCATTTACTTTTTAGCTTTTTTTGTGATTACCGATATAATCAGACTGACCCTAGCCATCCTATTTTGTTTCTGTTTACCAGCTTTTCCCCTTTAGCTCATCCTTAAATCTCTTTCCCTGTCTTTAGTGTTTGTTTGTTTCTCCTGTGTTATTTTGGAAGCTAGGTATTGTACTTAATTCTCTTTGCAGTTCCTCTTATGTTTTTAAGCGTGCATATTTTTTTTAAAGATTTTTATTTATTTATTTGAGAGAGAGACAGAGAGAGCATGAGCAGGGGGAGGGGCAGAAGGAGAGGGAGAAGCAGACTACCCACTGAGCAGGGAGCCTGAAGCAGGGCTCAATCCCAGGACCCCCAGATCACAACCTGAGCTGAAGGCAGATGCCCAACCAACTGAGCCACCACGTGCCCTTAAACATGCATATTTAATTACAGATTTTTCCAACAGATTGTAAAATTATTTAATATTTTTATTTTCCTCCTAAACACAACATAGATTTTTGTACAATTTTTTCACTCTTCGAGCATTGCCTCCTTACTATGTAATCATCACTGCCTTGAGGGTTGTTTTTATGTTTGGTTTACACTTGTAAACAACAACAACCAAATTTTCTTCCATCAGCATTTAAATTTACCAATAGATTTTTATTGGCTAGTCCTTTTATTGTTTTTAGATAGTAAAATTCCTTAATCCTTGTATGTCTTGAGATCTCTTAAATTTGTCTTCACTTTTGAATGATAAATTAGCTGGGTATCAAACCTCTAGGTTGACAGTTATTTTCTGTAAACATTTTTTTTTTTTTTAGATTTTATTTATTTATTTGACAGAGAGAGACACAGCGAGAGAGGGAATACAAGCAGGGGGAGTGGGAGAGGGAGAAGCAGGCTTCCCGCGGAGCAGGGAGCCCGATGCGGGGCTCGATCCCAGGACCCTGGGATCATGACCTGAGCCGAAGGCAGATGCTTAACGACTGAGCCACCCAGGTGCCCCGATTTTCTGTAAACATTTGGATGCTATTATTCCTTTGTCATCTGGCTTAAAACCCATCTTTTCTCTCTGACACCTTGGAAGAGTTTCTCTGGACCGTTGATGTGCTATGTTTTCATAATAATATGGTCGGGCACACTTTGGTTCCATTCAAGATGTGCCTAGACATATTGTTGTGAACTACTAAGTATAGTTATTTTAAAGCCTTTTTCAATTAATTATTAATTAATTTCATCAGGAGTATATTTGAAGCAGCATAATTTTAGACACAACTAACAGAAAAGCCAACCAAAATAACAGCTTTGGGCACCCGGGTGGCTCAGTCAGCTAAGCGTCTGCCTTTGACTCAGGTCATGATCCCAGGGCCCGGGATCGAGCCCCATGTCTGGCTCTCTGCTCCGCAGGGAGTCTGCTTCTCCCTCTGCCCCTCCTCCCACTCGTTCTCTCAATCTCTCTCTCTCAAATAAATAAATAAAATCTTAAAAAAAACAACAGCTTCACAATAAGGAGGGTTATTATTTCATAAAACTAGAGGTCCAGAGGTAAGATAATGACATGACAGTAACCAACCATGTGCAATGTTTTAAGATAAATCTACCTGCATCATTAATTTCTTTTACCCTCTACATTCCTCTAGCTCATAAAGAAATTATATGTGCCCTTTTCATTACAAGTATTTATACCTTCCAAAATCAGAAAAGCCAGTTTGAATATTATTACCAAGGGCAACAGATGATCAAGCAAGAGAACCAATTTCACAAACCAGACATTTAGATACTTAAAGCTGCATTTCACAGCAATTATAGTAATGTCTAAAGTCTAGATGTCTTGAAAATCAGTTAGAAATGCAAAGCAAGAATGACTTTTTATAATACAAGTAAAAGGTGATCACAGTTAATGAATTTTCTCACCCTGTTTCTTAACAAATGAAGGAGTAGGATCAATACTCTTGTGAATGTTTTTAACTTAATACATTATTAGAACTGACTCTTGAACTACATTTATGGTTCAGAACTTTGCCTTCTACAGCTGCTGAGAGGTGGCGTTGGTAGAGAAAGAGAAAGGGAAACTTTCTTAATTTTGATTTTTCTTAGACAATTTTCATTAGAATTGATAACTTAAAACTGATAACTTAAAAACCTAAATTCTCAAGGTTGAGGACAGGACTTTCATTACTTCAACTTTTGAGCAGATAGTTTTTATGTGTATAAAAACAGGGCTTTCCCTTAAAATCCAATATATTTTATCCCATTCGTTTTGATCCATTATACCTAGCCTATTACAGGTTTTTAAATTTTAATCCTGTTTTTTAAATCACTACCTATCATCCCCAACTTTGTGTCAGTTGCTATCCTAATAAGGCACACTTCTTTACTTTCAGACCTCCAATCACATATTGCAATTATCCATTTACTTGTGTGTTCTTTTAAGTTAAAGTTTTTTATTTTCAGGTAATTGTAGATTCATGGGCAGTTAGTTATAAGAAATAATGCAGAAAGATCTTATGTAGGCTTTACCCTGTTTCCTTCATGGTAACATCAAGGAAAAGTCAAATACAATATCACAGCCAGGATATTGACATAGACACAGTCAAGATACAGAACAATTCCATCTCCACAAGGATCTGGTGTTGCTCTTTTAGACCCCCACCCACTTCCCTCCCTATCCCACCCTCACTCATAGTCCTTTGCCAAGGCTAAGGACTCCATTTTTAAAATTTTGTAATTTAAAGAATGCAATGTAAATGGAGTCATACAGTATGTAACCTTTTGAAATGGCTTTTTTTACTCAGCATAATTTCCTTGAGATTCATCCATATTGTGGTATCAGAGTTTATTCCTGTTTACTGCTAAGTAGTATTCTACAGTATGGATATGCCACAGTGTGCTTCCCCATTCAACCCC
This sequence comes from Leptonychotes weddellii, assembly GCF_054177405.1. Classification (NCBI taxonomy): domain Eukaryota; kingdom Metazoa; phylum Chordata; class Mammalia; order Carnivora; family Phocidae; genus Leptonychotes; species Leptonychotes weddellii. Next base: position 13,049,235 of record NC_138369.1, read on the forward strand.
TGAAGTTTCTGAGTGGTTTCCAGTTTTTTGCTATCATGAATAAAGCTACTATGAATATTCATATACAGGTTTTTGTATGAACATAAGTTTTCATTTGTCTGGGAATAAATGCCTAGAAATTCAATAGTTGCATCACATAGTATTTGCATGTTTAATTTTTTTATTTTTTTTAAATATTTTATTTATTTATTTGACAGAGAGAGACACAGCAATAGAGGGAACATAAGCAGGAGGAGTGGGAGAGGGAGAAGCAGGCCTCCTGCCAAGCAGGGAGCCCAATGCGGGGCTTGATCCCAGGACCCTGAGATCATGACCCGAGCCGAAGGCAGACGCTTAACAACTGAGCCACCCAGGCGCCCCTGCATGTTTAATTTTTTAAGAAACTGCCTGACTATTTTTTTAGGATGGCTGTGAAATTTTACATTTTCACCAGCAATGCGAGGTATGAGCACTGTTTCTACATTGTCACCAGTGTTTGATTTTGGCCAATCTGCTAGGTATTTAGTGATAGCTCATCATGGCTTAACAGGAAGCAACATTGAACATCTTTTCATGTGCTTTTTTGCCATCTGTATATCCTCTTTGCTGAAATGTCTGTTAATGTTTTTTATTCTTTTAAAAGTTGGATTGTTTGGTTTTCTACTGTCAAGTTTTGAGAATTATTTGTATATTCTAATGGGTATAAGAGTTGCAAATATTTTCTCCACTCTGTAACTTGTCTTTTCACCCTTTTAAGAAAGTCTTTTGCAGACCAAAAGTTTTTAATTTATATAAAGTTCAATTTATCAGTTTTTTTGTTCTGTGGATCATGCTTTTGGTATCAAGTCTAAGAACTCTGCCTAACCCCAAATCCCGAAGATTTTTTTTTTATAGAAGCTATATTGTTTTATGTTTAACATTTAAGTCTATGATCCATTTTGAGTTGATTTTTGTATAAGGTATAGAGGTCTTTTGTGGGGGGACTATTTGAGCATTATTCCTTGAGAAGTTTGTTCTTCCTCCATTGAATTGCTTTTGTGCCTTTGTCAACATTCAGTTGGTTAGATTTATGTGGGTCTATTTCTGGATTCTCTATTCTGTGTCATTTATTTATGTGACTATATCTCTGCTAATTCCATGTAATATTGATACTATAGTGATGTAAGTCTTGAAATCTAGTAGACTAATTCCTCCCACTTTATTCTTCATTTTCAAAATCATTATAGCTATTCTAATTCCTTTATCTTTCCATATAAAGTATGGATAATGTTCATATCTACAAAAAACCCGACTGGGATTTTGAAAGGAATTTCGTTAAGCCTGTGTATCATTTTGGGGATAATTGAGGTCATTACTATGTTGAGCCTTCTAATCCATGAACCCAGTAAGTCTCTTCATTTATGAAGATCTTTTTCAATCTCTTTCATCAGCATTTTATCGTTTTCAGCATATGCATCCTATGCATGTTTTGTTATGTATGCCTAAATACTTCATTTTTGAACAATTGTAAAATTGCATTGTACTCTTAATTTTTGTGTCCACATGTTCATTGTTAGTATATAGAAACATAATTGAATTTTATTTCCTTATCTGGTATCCTGAAACCTTGTTGAACTATTATTATTTCTAGGTGTTTTTTTGTAGTTTCCTTGAGATTTCCTATGTAGACAAGCAAATAGGGACAGTTTATTTCTTATTTTTGGATGCATATATTTTTAATTTCCTTTTCTTGCCTTATTGCACTGGGTAAAAGATCCAGTGCAATGCTGAATAAGAGTAGTAAAAGTGGGCATTCTTGCCTTTGTCCCTGACTTTATTGGAAAAGCATTAAGCCATTTACCCCTAAGTATGATGCTAACTGTAGGTTTTTTGTAGTAGCTCTTCATCAGTTGAGGAAGTTTTGCCCTATTCCTGGTTTTCAGAGATTTTTTTCCATGTATGCATGTTGAATTTTGTTAAATGCTTTTCTGAATCTATTGATATGGTCATGTAATTTTTCCTTTTTTAGCCTGTTAATATAGTGGGTTACATTGATTGATTGTCAAATTTGCATCCCTGCAATAAACCCCACTTAGTCATGATGTATAATTGTTTTCAAATATTGTTGAATTCTATTTGTTAATATTTTATTAAGGATTTTTTAAGTCTATAATCCTTAGAGATATTGGTCTGTAGTTACCTTTTACTGTATTGAGTTGTTCTGGTTTTGTATAAAGGTAATTCTAGCAATATAACATTATAAGTGTTCCCCCTTTTTCTATTTTTTGACAGAGTGCATAGAATTGGTTTTAATTCTCCACTGAAATCATATGGACCTGGAAATTTCTTTTGAGGGGAACTTTTTAAATTATTAATTCAATTTCCTTAATAGTTATATGGATATTCAAATTATCAGTTCATAGTGGGTGAATTGTGATAGTTTGTGCTTTTGAAGGAATTGGTCAATTTTATCTGAGTGATGAAATTGATGTTTGTAGAATTGTTTGTGCTATGTTTGCTCTTTGTTAGTCTTATTGGAGGTTGTCAATGGTATTGATCTTAGAAGAACTAGCTTTTGTCTCAATGATTTTCTTTATTGTTTTTCTCTTTTAAATTTCTTTGATATCTACTCTTATTTTTATTTATTTCTTCTTGCTTTGGGTTTATTTAGCTCTTCTTTTTCTAGCTTCTTGTGGTGGGAGCTTAGATAATTGATATGAGATTTCTCCTCTTTTCTAATATAAGCATTTGGTGCTATAGATTTCCCTCTTGGCACTCCTTTAGCAGTGTCTCACAGATTTTGAGCTGCTGTGTTCCCTTTTTCTTTTAGTTTAATGTATTTTTTAATTTTTCTTGAGACTTCCTTTTTGATGCATGGATTTTGTGAAAGTGTATTGCTTAGTTTCCAAATATTTGTTGATTTTCCTGTTATCTTCCTATTTTGATTCCACTGTGATCTGAGAACACATCCTGTATTATTTCAACTCTTTTAAATTTGTTGAGGTTTGTTTTGTGGCGTAGAACATATCTACCTTCATATTTGCCCTGTGGATGCTTAAAAAAAATGTGAATTCTACAGTTGTTCAGTGGAGTGTTCTTTAAATATCAGTTAGATCCTGGTAAGTGAATAGTGTCATTAAGTTCATCTATAACCTTGCTGTTTTTTTGTCTGGTTGTTCTATTAATTGTTGAGAGAAGGATGTTGAAGTCTCCAATTATAACTGTGGATAGATGTTTCTCCTTCAGTTCTTTTGGTCTTTGCTTCACTTATTTTGTGGCTCTGATTTGGTACATACACATTTACGATTTCTGTGTCTTCTTGGTGGAGTGTCCCCTTTGTCATTCTGTCCTCTCTGTCCCTGTTAATGTCCCTCTTTGTCCTTGTTAATTTTCTTTCTCTGAACTCGGCTTTGACTGGTATTAAGATAGCCATTATTGCTTCTTTTGACTGATGTTTGGATGATGTATATTTTTCCATCCTTTTACTTTCAATCTACATGTATTGTTATATTTGAAGTGAGATTCTTAGGAGAGCAGATAGCTGGGTCATATTTTTTAAACCATCTTGGCTACTTTTGTGTTTTAATAGGTATATTTACACCATTTACGTTTAATGTAATTATTAATGCATTATGCCTGCGATTTATTTTTATTTTCTGTTTTTTTCTATCTGTTTCTCATTTCTCTATTTTCTTATCCTGCCTTTCTGTGAGACATTTGTACATTTTTCTAGAATTCCATTTTGATTTAGCCATAGTGCTTTTGAAGGTATCTCTTTTTGTATAGGTTGTGTGTGTGTGTGTGTGTGTGTGTATGTGTGTGTGTGGTCATTCTAGTTACTACATGATATATGCATAACAGCACAGTTTACTGGTACTGACATTTCACCAGTTCAAATGACGTGTAGAAACTTCCTTTTACTTCCCTTTATCCTTCCCCATTTATATTTAAATTGTCTTAAATATTTCCTCTACATATTATTTCAAACCACATCAAACAGTGTTACAATTTCTGCTGTGAGCATCAAACATCATTTAGGAAGCTCAAGATCAGAAGGAAAATGTATTGTTCTTACCCATATTTTTACTCTTTTCTTTGTTCTTGCCCTCTTTTCAGTGTTCTAAGTTTTCTTATTTTATTATTTCCTTTCTGTTTAGGGAATTTCCTTTAGTCATTCTCTTATTGTGGTCTGCTGGTAACAAATTCTCTCTCTTTTCTTTCATCATATGCCTTGATTTTTCCTTCACTCCTGAAGGATATTTCCACTGGATATAGGATTCTGGATTAATAGGGGGTTGCTTGTTTATTTGTTTTTGTTTTTACCACTCGAAAACGTGCCACTCACTTGGGCCTTTATGATTTCTGATGAGAAATTCACTATCATTCTAATTGTTTGCCTTCATAAGCAAAACTGCTTTCAAGATATTTTGTCTTTAAATTTCAGAAGTTTGACAATGATCTGCCTTGGTGTGGATTTTGGGGGATTATCTTGTTTGCAATTTTCTCAGCTTCTTGAATCTGTGGGTTTCAAACTAGGTTTCTTGCCAAATTTATAAAACTTTCACCCATTATTCACCATTTCTTTGAGTATGTTTTAAGCCTCATCCTCTTTATCCTCACCTTTTGGGACTCTGATGCTGTGAATGTTAGATTTTTTTTTTTTTTTTTTTGCCCCACAGGGCCTGTTCTTTTATCCTTTTTTCTCAATCTTTTTTCTCTTTTTTGTTCAGTAAAGGTCATTTCTATTGTTCATTCTTCAGGTTCACTGATTTTTTTTTCTCTGTTCCTTCCATTATGTTGAGCCCCTCCAACAAGATTTTGTGGTTGTATTTTTGAGTTCTGGAATTGTCATGTGGTTCTTCTCTATATCTTCTATTTCTCTGCTGAGACTTTCTTTTTAAAGATTTTATTTATTTATTTATTTATTTGAGAAAGAGAGAACATGAGCGGGGCAGAGGGGCAGAGGGAGAGGGAGAAGCAGACTCCCCGTTGAGCAAGGAGCCCCATGTGGGGCTTGATTCCAGGACCCCGAGATCATGACCTGAGCCAAAGACAGATGCTTAACCAACTGAGCCACCCAGGTGCCTCTCTTTGCTGAGACTTTCTATGTCTTTGCTTAGATGTGTGATTTATTCATACTCTTCAGGTGTGTTCATAATTGCTCCTTGAAGTCTTTATATGATGGCTGCTTATAAATATTTGTATTTCTAACACCACTGCCATTTTGGTGTTGGAAGTTATTGATCATATTTTTTTCTTCCAGGTTGAGATTTTACTGGTTTGTGGTATGACAAGTGACTGTCTAATGAAAGTTGGACATTTTAAGTAGTATAATACAAGACTCTGGGTCTTATTTAAACCTGCTGTTTTAGCTGTCTTCCTTTGACACTGCTCTGGTAGAAAAGAGTGCTGCCTTGTTACTGTCAGGTAGGGCTAGAAGTCCAGATTTTCCTGGTCTCCCCTGACACCGAAGGGGAAAGAGGGGCTCTTATACTGCTAAGTGAAACTGGGAGTTCCTACCAGGTTTCAGTTAATACCATTCTGGATGGGAGGGGTAGGTGTGCCTCATTACTGTTCTCCCATGCAGTCTCCACTGACACCACATTACCACGGGACCTTGTTACTGATGGGTGGTGACAAAAGTCTTGCCTTCCCACTAGCTTTCCTCTGACACCACCCCAGTGGGGAGTGGGAGGGATTTTTTTTTTTTTTTACTGCTGGGTGGGAGTTGAAGTCCAGGCTCCTCATATAGTCTCCACTGACCCTGCAGGGAGGAGGGGATGAGCCTCATTACCACCTGGTGGGGATGAAAGTCCCTGCTTTCTAGCTGGCCTTCTCTGACACAATACCACCATGGGAGGAGGGGAGAGGTTTGGGCAGTCTCATTATACCCCATGGAAGGTGAAAATCTGTGGTCCCCACTGAACTTTGATAGCATGGGTGGGGTCGGGGCCCCACCTTTTTCTGTGGTGTTTGGCTGGAGTAGAGCATTTAATGCCTAAAAGTTTTTTGTCTTTCTAGTCCTTTGGCTAGAGAGAGCCAGCTTTTGTTGAAGTTATTTTTTGTCTCTGTCTGTTGTCATTTCCAGGTTTCTAGCTTCTCCAGACCCCAGGGATATATGAGACACAAAGAAAAGCCAGAGAACTCACCACCGTATTGTTCCTTGCAAGTCCTGAAGTCTCAGGCTTGTCTGCCTTCTCTCCACCTTTGAGAGTTTCCTTATGTTTATTTTATATATGATGATCTGGGTTTTGGTCATACTTAGTGGGAGGAATAGGGAAAAATACTTTTGCTTCAGCTTCTTGGAAGTTTTTGGTTGTTTACTTTTATGTCTTTTTCCCACAGCTAGACTGTAAGATTAGACTGTAAGTTTGTGAACTTCTTGAATATTATTTTTTCATTTCCACCCGAACCTCTGACCTAAGTTTCCCCGCAATGAGTCCACCATGCTTATGAACCACTTCTGGTTTAGCCCCTCTTGTGTGTGCTTAAGCAATAGCTTCTCAGTTCCACCCCACTTGCCTACCCCTGGTTTTGTTCTTGCTTAACCCCTTGGCCTATTGCCACCCCCCTCCTCTGGCAGAGCAACCAGCTCTTCCACTATAGGACAACATAAATCCACTAACAACAATTCATGCCATGCCAACCACATTTCCCTTTTTTAACAAAGTTACTCAATTGGTAAAACCAGGAATGCCTGATGAACCTCAATGACAAGTTATTTGGCAGAATTTCTGCTGCCTAGTACGTATTTTGGCATTTAGAGCTTAAATCACAAGAAATAGATTTAATTGCATTGGACTGGATTGAGTATAGCCTATGGGATAGCCTAAAGGAGAAATGAAGACTGGTTCAATACTGGTCTCTAACAATAGTTGATTAATGGGTAAGCTTACCCTTGAAGAAGGTCCTTAGGGGTAAGTTAAAATGTATCACGTTGAACTACGTTCCAGTCAGTGATTTGTCAGTTACTTGAATGAAGATATTAAAGATGTACCTTACTGGAGTGGCAATTGGCACAAAGCTGGGAATGACAGCTAATGAGTTAAATAACAGAAACAGATTTCAAAAACACCTTGACAGCCTGACATAACTAGTTAAAACTAAGAGGATAAAATGTAATAGCGATAAATATATAGTCTGGATTTCAGAGGGGTAAGAACTAACCTTTCAAAAATGTCAAATGATAATAATAGCTAATGTTTATAAGTTTGCAGTAAACATGACCCATTTGTATTTCATAAATTGCATAATATTGGAAAATTACTGGACAAATGTTTCAACACTCAAACTATTTTTCCTCTTTGACACAGTAACTCCATTCCTAGGGCCTTATCCTGGAAAAAAAAAATCTAAAAAAGAGGAAAATGCCAAATGCAAAAAGAGGCTCATGACAGCACTACTTATAATAGCAAAAACCTGGAGACAAAGGTGCAACAACAATGAGAATATTTAGTAATTTGATATGTATATCAACCACATTGTGCAGCTTTTAAAAAGGGAGGAAGTTTTCAAAGGAAGGGGTGTTATTCTAAAGACAATAGAGCAACAGGAAAAGATCTTTCAGTATGAGATAAAAACACAAGATTAATTATTTCCTATTCTATGAGTACAGTTATAAAGTTAGATGTGCTTATGTATATTTTGAACAAGAATTATGAATAAGAATTGCACAAAAACAGAAAAATGAAAGTAATCTCTGTGTCAGGCTGTTGTGTGATTTTTCTCATCTAATATCTGTTATTATAATAAAGTATAAATTAATGATTTTTAACTGCACAAGACAGGATGGGGGAGATCTAACCTTGTATCAGTTTATGCTCATAAAATACCCAATACTCTTCATTGACTGCAAAGGGCATGTTTAAATGGAGGAAGAGTCGGTCCCTAAAGACAGGAGTTACACTGAGAGAAATTTACACAAATAGAACTCTAGGCATGGGAGGTAAAAATCTCCTACTTTGGCTTGGTCATGTCTGGAATACTGTATGCAAGTACAGGGGCCATCGTTACATAGAGCACATCTCTGCAGGGCTAATCTTTGATGACATTTTATAAGAGGTGTGGTTTCTCTCTTCTGCCCACTCTGGTACCAGAATCTGATTGCCAGGGCCAGTTCAGTCCACCCTAAATTAAAACAATACAAGGATATTTTTCTACTACATATCAAAACACCAGTCATTTTTTAAAAACTGTGGTATTGGTACAAAAGTAGACAAATATATCAGTAGAATAGAATACAAAATATAGCAATAGATTCATAAATATAAGATCATTTAATACATGATAAATGTGGCATCGTGAATCAGTAGGGGGAAAAAATGGATCATTTTTTGGAGTAAGGCTCTTAACTAAATTCTTCCAAAGTTAACTAACCCCAGGAGGGTGTATTCCTGATTGGGGTATTTCAAATGTTAACTGATGCCCCTAGGGTAGGGATTAAAGCTAAATAACACACCACTACATTACATGTTTAAAACCAAAGTGTTATAAATCCCAGACAACATAACAGCATTTTATTACCAGTGACCACAGGCGATACTTTGGTTATAGCTGTTTCAAATGCCCATACCTTAATGCGTGCTGGATTTTCAACAGCTTTGGCCCCAACCGGGCCAGGAAGTCAACCCCAGTCTCCCCATTTCCCCAAGGGTCTCTGGCCTGTGTGCCTCCAGACTTTAATTTCTATACTAGTCAGGGTTCTTAGTTGCAACAACTGTAATTGATACAGGAACAAAGAATTTTATTGAAAGGGTATCAGTGGCTGCCATAATTGATGAAGGGACAAGAATCCAGGCTTGGGCAGAAACCAAGGCACATCCCTTATTCTGGTGCCATGAATACTTTACTTCAGCTGCTACCCAACACTCATCGCTCACTGAGCTCCCCCTAAGCACCACTCCCTCCAGATGAAAATGTCCAGACGGCAGTATATGGTTCAGCCTAGATCACATGCTTATCCACAAGGTGTCAGAGAGTGAGAAGAGGACATTTCTCCCTGCTTTGGCTTCTCAAGTAGGATCTGAGTTATTTCTGAAAAATACAGAGTTGCCTACCGGGAAGCCAAAATAATAAATGTTCATTGTACCCCATCAATTATGTATCTCCCTTTCTCCTGAAGTCTCTGATGAGGTCACATTCTCTTCTCTCTCCACAGATCAAAGCCAATATTCTGGAAAGTATCTGAGTAATATTTTTTAAATGAAGAACAAAAGACTGATAATGAGGTATAATGGAAAAGGTATTGGTATCTGATAGAGCTTACTTCTGATAGTATTTGGCCTCAGACAAATTACGTAAACTATCTGAACCTTAAGTTCCTCATATTTAAAATGAGAATACTGGGGCGCCTGGGTGGCTTAGTTGGTTAAGCGTCTGCCTTCGGCTCAGGTCGTGATCCCGGGGTCCTGGGATTGAGCCCCGTGTCGGGCTCCCTGCACGGTGGGGAGTCTGCTTCTTCCTCTCCCTTTGCCCCTCTACGCCTTGTGCTGGCTCTGTCGCTTGTGCTCTCTCTCAAATTTAAAAAAAAAAAAAAATTAAAAAGGCAACCGAAGCAAAGGCTCTTTCTGACTAATCTCCAAACATAACAGAGACCCTCCACTGCTTGAACATCATAAGCTGTAGGCACCTAGAGCTAACCTGACTAGGCCAAGGCCTCACCTAAATGGTGCCCTCATGGGCTGACTTCATATTTATTCATTAATTTTTTACCCCTTGTTGTGTCTTGTTCTTGTGTGACTTTGTAGTGTGCTTTGTTTTGTGTGACGTGTACGAAGCCAAGTTAAACGCATAGTGAAATGTCATTAAGCTCAAAATCCTGAACCTGCTTTACAGTTATGTTAACCTCACTTTATGACTGAATAAAGCTGACATTGTGGAAAGACACAACTTATGTCTTTATACCGTGCTCTTTTTTTTTTTTAAAGATTTTATTTATTTATTTGAGAGCGAAAATGAGAAAGAGAGAGCATGAGAGGGGGGAGGGTCAGAGGGAGAAACAGACTCCCCGCTGAGCAGGGAGCCCGATGCGGGACTCGATCCCGGGACTCCAGGATCATGACCTGAGCCAAAAGCAGTTGCTTAACCAACTGAGCCACCCAGGTGCCCTTCATATCGTGCTCTTGACAAATAATGAAAATGGGGGACACCGGTGCAGAAGTAGGCAAGCAAATGAAAAGAAATAGTCAAAACGAACTCATGCGCATATAGGGACTTAGTATATAATCAGAGGGGTATTTCAAATCAGTTGAGAAAGGATGAGTTATTCAATAAATGGTGTTGGGAAGATTGGTTATACATTGGAAAGAAATAAAGTTTTTGTTTCTTATATATGGTCCACACCATATATAAGAAACAACTTCCAGATGGCTTAAATATAGAAATGTATAAAATAAAACTCTGTAAGTACTAGAAAAAAAATATAGAAGAATATTTTTATTCCTTTGGGGTAGGGAAGGCCTTACTAACTAAAACATAAAATCATAGCAGTAAAGGAAGACCATCAGACACAATAAACCAATTTAAAAGGCAACTGAGCAGAAGAAAATTTTTACATTTAACAGACCAAAGATTATCCAGCCTCATATAAGAATACCTCAACATACAGATGCCTCTTTAATTTGTCCCACATGGATCCTCAAAGCAAACCAACTACTTCATTTTAAGCAAAACTGAAAAAAATAAAATAAAAAAGATCTGTTCCAATAGTGAAGGAAAATGTTGGTGGAGCAGCTATGGGGCACCTTCAGGCAAGTGAGAAAAAGCTGTTTCTAAGGAGTCACAGCTGGCATTCAGCTCAATGAACAGAGGCTGAGCTGTGTCTCAGCTTCCAGCAGAACCCCAACCACACAACCATTCTCAAAGGTCCTGAATGACTATGTTGCATTTACCAACATATTGTTCAGTTTGTCTTCTGCGATATTGTGATATAGTAAGAATGTAGATTTTTGGTCTTCCTCCTGGCTTCTGGCCAGAGATCCTAAACCCCCTTGTAATTTCCTAAGTGAAAAGATAAGATAAGAAAGAAAGATAAGAAAGTATCTTTTGTTACAACATTTGGTTTTTGTTCCCAATTCCTGAAATAGCACAGGAATGATAAAGCTGAAAGGAGCATTATTTGTTATTCGTAACAAACCCCTTTCAACCACACACAAGTTCATGGTCATGAGGTGACTTTTGGAAAGCCTCTAAGGATGGGGTGATGATTGCCAGGGAACCAACCATGATTCCCTGGATTAGAAAGTTGTAACTTTCTGTCCAACCCTCCACACACCCTCTCTTCACACCTAAATTCCTAGGAGGGGAGAGGGGCTGGAGATTGAGTTCAATCACCAACAGCCAATGATCTAATCAATCATGCCTTTTAAGAAAGTCTCCTTAAAAACCCTAACCAAAGGGGTTCAGAGGGCTTCCAAGTTGGTGAACACATTGAGCTGCTGGAAGGGTGGCACATCCCTAGAGGACACGGAATCTCCACATCCCTTCCCCCATACCTTGCCCCATGCATCTCTTTCATCTGGCTGCTCCTGAGTTGTATCCTTTTATACTTAACCAGTAATCTAGTAAGAATTCGTCTTCCAAAGTTTTATGAGCTGTTTTAGCAAATTATTGCACCCGGGCGCCTGGGTGGCTCAGTCGTTAAGCGTCTGCCTTCGGCTCAGGTCATGATCCCAGGGTCCTGGGATCGAGTCCCACATCGGGCTCCCTGCTCGGCAGGAAGCCTGCTTCTCGCTCTCCCACTCCCCCTGCTTGTGTTCCTGCTCTCGCTATCTCTCTCTCTGTCAAATAAATAAATAAAATCTTTAAAAAAAA
>NC_138369.1:13061103-13075667 GCF_054177405.1 Leptonychotes weddellii
CAAATTATTGCACCCAACTTGCAGTTAGTGTCTGAAGTGGAAACAGTCTAATAGACTGAGGCCTTAACCTGTGGCATCTGCACTAACTCCAGGTAGAGCCAGAATTGGGTTGTAGGACACCAAGCTCATGTCCGGAGAGTACCGGAGAATTGGTTGGTGTGGGGAAAACTTGCACACATTTGGTATGAGAAGTATTCTGTGAGAAAAGGAAACAGGGATTTCCTTTATTTGAAGTGTTGTGAGCAGAGTACAAAAAAAGGTTTTTCTTTTAGTCTTCCTGAGGATTTTCAAAGATAACAATTCTTTGCTTCTGTTTAGTTTTTGTTTTACTCTACGTTGCAATCTATCTGTGGGATGCAGCAAAAAGAGTGCTTAGAGGGAAATGGGTAACATGAAACTCCAATAATAGAAAAGAAAAAAGGTCTCCAATCAATGACCTCAGCCTACACCTTAAGAAATTAGAGGGCGCCTGGGTGGCTCAGTCGTTAGGCGTCTGCCTTCGGCTCAGGTCATGATCCCAGGGTCCTGGGATCGAGCCCCGCATCGGGCTCCCTGCTCAGCGGGAAGCCTGCTTGTCCCTCTCCCACTCCCCCTGCTTGTGTTCCTGCTTTCGCTATCTCTCTCTCTGTCAAATAAATAAAATATTAAAAAAAAAAAAAGAAATCAGAAAAAGTTGAACAAACTGAACCCAAAGTAAACAGAAGAAAGAAAATAATTAAGAGCATAAATCAATGCACTAGAAAACAAACAAAAAATATAGAGAAAGATTCAGTGACAAGCTAGTTCTTTGAGATCAGTAAGATTAATAAAACTCTAGCCAGACTGATTGAGAAAAAAAGATAGAAGACACAAATTACCAATATCAAGAATGAGAGAGGTAATATCGCTACAGACCCCACAGATAATAAGGGAATATTATGAACAATTTTATACAAGTAAATTAAACAACTTAATAAAACAAATTATCTGCAAGACACAAACCAAGATCATCTAAAAAGAAACAGGTAAAATTAACAGCCCCATAGCTATTAAAGGAAGTGAAACTGTAGTTAACCCCTACCCCATAAAGAAAACTCTAGCCCCAGATGGCTTCAATTCCACTAGATATTTAAAGAAAAAATAATAGCAATTCTTAGCAAACTCCTTCATAAAACTGAAGAGGGGGAATACTTCCCAACTTATTCTATGAGACTAGCATTACCCTTATACCGAAATCATACAAAGACAATATAAGAAAACAACACGTTAATATTTTCTCATGAATGTAAATAAAAAGCAATATAACCCCATGCATAAATTGGGACTTTACTCTTCTACAAATACAAGCAGTCCAGCATTGTTGAGTGCCCTTCCAGTTGTGTTAAATCCTGCCTCTTTCACTGGAAGGCATCCTTCTTGAGGACACATAGCAATATTTCCCTCCTCAGAGCTTCTCCCTCTGTCTTCAGCACTTGCTGACCCACCACTACATAGACAAAACATAGAATAATTTCATGAATTATTTTAGAGAAAAAGTAAGAGGAGAAAGAGAATTTTGTATGGGAGAAGAGGGAGGAAGATAGAGATTTTGTACAGATAGAGCCCAGGGAAAATTATAGATGTGAAAAGAAAGAATGTGTGAAATGGTGTGCTTGGTATCTCACATATAAGATGATTTCATTCTTTTTTGAAAATGACAAATACACCAGTGTTTGGTGTTAAATTTTTATTGAATGTGTAATATACACTGGTTCCTCATCCCTGAGGTTGGAGATGATAACTTCCTCTTTTCATTTGATTGTATTTGGTGAAAAATTCAAAGGCTGAGATTTAAACACATTCTATTTCAGGTGCATGACCTTACAACTGGGCTCATCACAAGAGGGATTGCAGCTGAAGACACACCAGAGTCCCACCAACAGAACTTTTCTTACAACCCTGACTTTGGCCATGTAGCTCTGGTCCTTGACATCAATGCAGAGGAAAGCCAGAGGAAGTGACTCATTTCTGCGTGAAGTAGGTTGCAGCCTTCTGATGAGGAAAGGCAAGATGCACATCTCCTTGCTTTGGTGTGTAAAGTCTATGTAATTTAGGACTTGGGACTTTTCTGGATTTGAAATCCATAATCAAGCATTGGAGCTGGTGTGGCTGGGGACAACACTGGCAGCATCATGGGCCATAGAATGTCACAAGAAAGTGAAACCCTGTAAAGATTAAACATCAAAATCCTCGCCTCCAGTTTCCTGTGGGATGTGTATTATGGTCATAGATGGGCATAACTGGGATGGAGCCAGAGAAAGTATTATTAAGAAGGCACTTCAAAATATTTGTGAGAGCTAGCCTCTTTGAATGAGAACTCATCCTATTTCCATGGTGACCCACTAGGCATCGATTCCAAGAATCCATGGGTTAGAAGAGTCCTTGTCTTCTCTATCACCCAGAACTCCAGGGAAGCCCAACATGCTAAACTTTCATATTCCTTTTTTTTTTTTTTTTTTTGCCAATAGCTTAGGAGTTTCTAGAGGGCAGGAGTCTGTCCTACTCATCTTTGTCACCTTAGCAATTGACCCAGAATAGCTGTTCCCTGAAGGTTTGGTGAATTATAAACATGCATGTCTTATCTCATTTGTTCCACAGTATGAGCTCCAGGTACTGTTAACAGTACTCCAATGATCTGTTTAGCCTCTGTCTCCCCTACTAAACTGTGAACTTCCTGAGGGCAGAATCTATGTACACCCATGCTCCTTTATTCAAAGTCATGCATAATACATAGTAAGTACTCAGTATGTGTTTGTTGAATGGCTGAATGCATGAGTGAATGAAGGAACCATAATGAGCCTCCCTAAATTTGATTTGTCGGGCGCCTGGGTGGCTCAGTTGGTTAAGCGACTGCCTTCAGCTCAGGTCATGATCCCAGGGTCCTGGGATCGAGTCCCGCGTCGGGCTCCCTGCTCTGCGGGGAGCCTGCTTCTCCCTCTCCCACTCCCCCTGCTTGTGTTCCCTCTCTCACTGTGTCTCTCTCTGTCAAATAAATAAATAAAAAATCTTTAAAAAAAAATTTGATTTGTCAATTATACCTCAATAAAGCTGGGGGGGAAATGAGCCTCCTTGTTTCTGACCAGTAGATTAGTTGTTTTGCTATTTTCTTACAGGCTAGAGCTCAGCACCTGGGGCATCTGAAGTGATCTATTAGTACAGTGACTCTCAAACTTTAGTGTGTATCAGAATCATCTAGAGGCCCAGGTTCTTTGAAGTAGGAGAGGGCCTAGGCCTTTGTAGTTTTACCAATTTCCCCAGGTGATTCTAATATCTACCGGAACTAGAGAACCAATGATTTTGTGTCATGCTCTTCAACCTTTTCCATGCTGTACCATCATAGAAGATGATACTTATTCAGCATAGTAAACAAGGTGAAGCAACTTGCAGCAAGGACAGTCGGATCCTTTTGTTTACTGGGAATACCAGTTGGAAAGCTCTGCCTGACCCTGATAATCAAACAGTGGTTGGGGACCAGCAGCTTCAGCCAAAAGCTTGTTTCAAATGTGAATCTCATGCTCTCCCCAGACGTGCTGAAGCAGAAACAGCCTTCTAACAAGATGTCCTGTGGATTCATGTGCATATCCAAGATCAAGAAGCACTCGCCTTAACACCCCTAACTCCTTAACACTCGAACTTCTCTCTGACCTAAAAAAAACCCTTATATATGTCCAGGAAAAGGCATGACTCCTTCCTCCCTGTAGTTGGCTCACAGACATAGGGGAAGTGGGGCAGAAATCTGCTGAGCTCAGCTACAACCACTATTCACACTTGAGGTTGTGTGTGTGTGTGTGTGTGTGTGTGTGTCTGCACACGTGCATATGTTCCATTCTTGTCAGGGCACTATTGAGCCAGAGTGTAATCAGTACAGTCTTAGATGTTTAAAAAAAGTCAAAATGCTAAAAGATGCTGAAGAAAATTTCACACTGACCCTTAAGCTCTCTGTCTGCAGTTGAAAGGACACCCAGGACAAAATTTTCTGCTCCATTCCTGCTATCGTGACTTCAGTTCATTCATTCACTCATTCATTTACTGAGCATCTATTCTGTACCAGGGAAAATGTATACTAGGCACCAGAAATACAAATGTGAAGCAACACTTCAGATGTTCACTCAACCCTCTGCCCATAACGTCTCATCCTCCCGATTCATATCACATACTGCACCACACTAACCATCTTAAAATGCGTATTTCATTGTGTCACTCCTCTAGCCTATTCCTATATAAACCTATCAATCCCTGCAGTTGGTCATTCACTGTCCCCCAAGCGTGCCTAGCACTCTGCTACTACAATCTGATTGAGTTGGGTCTAAGGAGAGGCCTGAGCATCTGTTATTTCTGTACCATTCCTTGCCTGGGGCTGAGAATTGCTTGTTAACAAGATCAGAGACTTGACCCTTGTCTTTTAGATACTCATGGTCCAGCAATGATACAGGAAGGTGGAAGATGTGTTACTCAGCACAGTGTTGACATCAGCATGAGTGGGGCTGACCCTAGACAGGTCCTCCCAGAGGCTGCCCGGAGGAGAGGACACCTAAAATGGTGCTGCGTAGGTAGATGAGAGGAGGAAGGGCATTCAGGCAGGAGAAAGGTGTGGGCTACATAATAACTTCAGGGACCTGGAATGGGTTTGGTGTAGCTGGGGCTCATGTGGGGTAGTGGCAGGAAGAGGGGGTGGGGAGGCAGAGGGCCAGATCTCAGAGGTCTGTTATGCCACACTAGAGAGTATGTTTTTTTAAACCATAATGGGGCATGGGAGAGCAGCATGGAAGATCTTAATCTGGGGAATGGGAATATGGATCTGAACTGTAGTATCAAATGAGCAGTCTGGGGCGCCTGGGTGGCTCAGTTGGTTAAGCGACTGCCTTCGGCTCAGGTCATGATCCTGGAGTCCCAGGATCGAGTCCCACATCGGGCTCCCTGCTCAGCAGGGGGGTCTGCTTATCCCTCTGACCCTCTTCCCTCTCATGCTCTCTGTCTCCCATTCTCTCTCTCAGATAAATAAATAATAAAATCTTTAAAAAAAAAAAAAAGCAGTCTGGAGGTTTTACAGAGCACATGAGATAAGATGGGGGCTGGGGGCAGGGGAATCAAACTGGAGAAGGCTAATTGGAGAAGCCACATGGGCGTTCAGTGCAGTGTAATAGAATGAAAGCCGTCAGGACTTGGCCCTGTCACTAGTAACACCATTTCTCAGGGCCTCAGTCTCTTTAGCGATAGCATGTGCAGGTTACACCATGTAACCAGAAAGGTCACTCCCCGCTCTACTAGCCCACAACGTGGTGAAATTAAGTCTGAGAGACATTTTTTTTTTCTTGTGGTAAAATACACATAACATAAAATTTACCACCTTAGCCATTTTTAAGTGCACAGTTCAGTGGCATTAAGCACATTCACGCCGTTGTGCGGTCATCCCCACCATCCATCTCCAGAACTTTTTCATCTTCCCAAACTGAAACTCTCTCCCCATCAGGCACTAAGTCCCCATTCCCTCATCCCCCTGCCCCCGGCACCCACCATTCTACTTTCTGTCTCTATGAATTCGACTACTCTAGGACCCTCTTATTAAGCAGATTCATATAGTATTTGTCCTTCCGTGACTGGCTTATTCATCAGTGTAAAGTCTTCAAGATTCATCCATCTTGTAGAATTTCCTTCCTTATTAAAGCCAAATTATATTCCACTGTATGTATATACCACATTTGCTTATCCATTCGTCTGTTGATGGACACTTAGGTTGCTTCCATCTTTGTCTATTGTGAATAATACCACTATGAACATGGGTATACAAACGTCGGTTTGGGGCAAGTCCTCCTCTCAATTGTTTTGAGTATATATCTAGAAGTGGAATTACTGGGTCATATGGTAATTCTATATTTAACTTTCTGAGGAACCGCCATGCTGTTTTGCACAGTGGCTGCAGCATTTTACATTCCCATCAGCAATGCACAAGGGTTCCAACTTCTCTACATCTTTATGGACACATACTATTTTCTGGTTCTTTAATAATACCATCTTAATGGATGTAGAGTTCCTACCCCTGTACTCTATACCCTCTGTACTTCATTGTGGTTTTGATTTGCATTTCCCTAGTTATTAGTGATGTGGACATCTTTTCAAGTACTTACTACTCATTTTCTATTTTGGAAAAATGTCTATTCAAGTCCTTTGCCCAGTTTTAAATTGGGTTGTTTGATTTTTGTCGTTGAATTGTAGGAGTTCTTCACATATTTTGGGTACCAATCTCTTATCAAATATATGATTTACAAATTTTCTCCCATTCAGTGGGTTGTCTTTTTTCATTCTGTTGATGGTGTCCTTTGATGAACAAAGTTTTTAATTTTGATGAAGTCCAATTTATCTATTTTTTCTTTTGTTGCCTGAGTCTTTGGTGTCAGATCCAAGAAATCACTGCCAAGTCCAATGTCATGAAGTTTTCCCCCTGTTTTCTTCTAAGAGTTTTATAGTGTTAGCTCCTACACTTAGGTCTTTGATCCATTTTGAGTTAACTTCTGTATATGGTGTAAGGTAAATGTCCAGATGTATTCTTTTGTATATGGAGATTCAGTTTTCCCAACACCATGATGAGAATACTGTCCTTTCCTTACTGAATGGTCTTGGTACTCTTGTTGAAAATCATTTGACCATACATGCATATCATACTCTATTCCATTGATCTTTATGTCTGTCTTTATGCCACTACCACTGTTTTGATTATTGTAGCTTTGTAGGAGTCTCAAATCAGGGAGAGTAAGACGTCTAATTTTGTTCTCTTTCAAGATTGTTTTTGGCTATTTAGTTTCCTTTGAAATTCCATATGAATTTTAGAATGGATTTTTCTATTTCCGCAAAAAAAAGTGCTGTTGGGGTTTTGATGGGGATTGCATTGAATCTGTAGATCATTTTAGTTAGTATTCACATCTTAGCAATATTAAGTCTTCTGATCCATGAACACGGGATGTCTATTTATTTTGTCTTCTTTAATTTCTTTCAGCAGTGTTTTGTAGTTTCAGTGTACAACTATTTTATTCCTTTTGATACTATTATAAATTAAATTGTTTTCTTAATTTCCTTTTCAGTCTGTTCATTGTTGCTATATAAAAATGCATTTTGTGTATAGATTTTGTATCCTGCAACTTTGCTGGATTCATTTATTAGTTCTAACAGATATTTTTATGAAATCTTTAGGGTTTTCTATATATAAAATCATATCATCTGGGAACAGAGGTAATTTTACTTCTTTCTTTCTGTTTTTGATGCCTTTTGTTTCTTTTTCTTGCCATGACTGTCAGTACTATGTTGAATAAAAGTGGTGATATCAGGCACCCTTGTCTTTTCCTAATCTTAGAGAAAAACTCTCAGTTTTTCATGGTCTGAAAGAGTTTTTAATCTATTCTTGGGGTTAAAGAACTTCAGAAGTTTGCAAAGCAGGAGTCCACATTATTGCTAATTAAGTTAATAAACTTAATTAGCAATAATGTGGAAAGATCAGAAAAGAAAGAAAAGAGATGGAAAGCATCTGGTGAATATAAAGCATTGTGTGCTGCGTATACTTCTAGTTTTCCATAGGTGTTAAATACATCACAAAAGAATGAAAAATAAAGCAAGGTACTAGAAGAGGACAAAAGTTGACTGAGAATATCACTGAATAAAGTGGCTTTGCCTTTACCCCCATGAATGACTTCCCAAGGAGACCCAAGCTTTGATTTTAAACTAAAAAAACAACAACAAAACCTAGGATCTAAAACCAGAAGCCTTGGAAGAATGAAGAAGGACTTTAGGGACTCAGGCTACGTCTATTCTAGAATGGGTCTCCCTCTGGGGTCCTGGCCCCTAAAAAGCCGTGCAAAAAGTACCCTTGCCACATCTGTTGAAAGAAGGAAAGTTGGTCTAAAAATACATGAGAAGGAACTGAAACATTTCAGAGAAGGCAGGGCTCAAGAGCCAGAAACAAAAAGAGGAAGGTAAAATTCTAGTTACAAAAAAAAAGAGGAATGGAAATTAAATTTTCTTACAAAGAAAGTCCAGAAGCTTCCCCCTTTTCCCTGACGACTCCATCAAAAAAGGGGAAAAAATAGTCAATGGGAAACAGCTCTGAGAAAAATAAGTCTCTGCACCATTACAGTTGAGAATTCAGGCAACCTGACCTGAAGAGCCAGGCAATTTCCCAACTACAGGTGTGTTAAGCTGAAAGGGCTTGTCTTGAAAATGTCCAACCCTCCCATCTCAGGGAAAGGGGACTCTGAAGCTCTCCCAGGGTCACAAAGCTAACGAGGGTCAGAGACAGGCTGGAAAGTCACTTTTAGACATCTGTCCTGTGTTCTTTTCATCGGACCCCCATATCAATATGATGTATTCATTGCATTGAATTAGCATCATCCCCTGAACTTTCCTTAGATATACAGGTATATATCCAAAGACGATGGTTCTCAGAGTGGGGTCCCCCACCGCAGCACCAGCAGCACCTGGGAACTTGTCAGAAATGCACATTCTCAGCCCCGCCCCAGACGCATGGAATCAGAAACTCTGGGGATGAGGGCTGGTCTTAACAAGCCCGCTGAGGAATTCTGATTCACTAAGGTTTGAGAACCGCTGGCCCAAGAAGTAATACTCCTTTTATCCATTACAATAGCATAAGTAATAATCAGCATGTGTTTCACAATTTACGGAAGAGCTTTTAACCTGCATTCTTTTTTATTTGATGGTGGAGGGTGGTAACCCTCTTAAAATATCTGTGAGAGTAGAGTCAAGTACTGATATACCTATTTTATGACCTCAGAAATGAGGTACAAGGAGGGTAACCAATTGCTGGGATAGCAGATCTAGAGAAGGCAGGGCCCAAACTGCAAATGACTTACATAGTTACCCCCAAGGCACTCCCAGATAAAACTTACCACTTTTCAATTCTAGATAAAACATTATCAACTAGGGCATCCTTTTAGAGCATTCTTAGAAACATATAATGCTGGGTCAATTGTGTCATTGTCCAGAAGAGGAAATAACAATACTAAGATCTCCCATTTTCTGAGGACTTACTGTCAGGTCAGAAGCTGAGTCTCAGAGAAACAAAGTTGCCTGCCCAGGGTCACCAGGTGTGTCTGGAAAAGCCAGAATCAGAATGTAAGCTATCCACCTCCAGAGCCTGCTTGTTCAGAGAGTCTGCATGGATCATCCTTAGTCATCCGTATCATGAAGGGGCAGCACTGGACCCTGTAGTCAATGTTCTCGACTATATATCTAGTGCCCTAGCTGTTATAGAAAACCTCTTTTCTCTAGACCAGTGGTTTTCAAACATTAGTGTTCGTCAGAATCACCTGTAAGGTTTGTTTCAACATAGATCAACCCACCCCAAGAGCTTCAGTTCCACAAGCTGGAGTGTGGCCCATGGATTTCAAACATGCTCACAGATGATGCTGATGCTGCCAGTCTGTGGACCACACTTTGAGTCGTGAGGCTCTAGGCTCTAATTTGAAGATTGATCAGGCTGATATGGCAAATGCATAAGGACTGAAGTTCTGAGTCCAGTATGTTCACTGCCACTCCCAATCAATAACATATACACAATCCCGGCCATTTTCCCTTTAGCTGCTCATCCACATCCATCTCTCCAGTTACCTCGTGCCACGTAAGTCTTATAATGTCCTCCTAGCTCATCTACCCCATAGGTTTGTTTGGCCTCAATCCATACTGTCCATCTCTATCAGAATTTACCTTGTCAAAACTCCAATTCATTTAAGGCAGGTTTGGGATAACAAATCTCTTCCTCCTCATTGCCTAAAACTCCTGAACTTTTCATTCAAAGTCTTCCATAACTTCCATGAGTCAATTTAACATTTTAGTTCCATCCCCAAGGTCTTCATCACATACTTCATGCTATCACGCTTTCTCTACCCATAACTTTGTTCATGCCATTTACTCTACCTGAAATGTCCTCCCTCATCATCTCCCCAGATTTAAATTCTTTGGAGCTAATTTCAGACACCCTTTCTTTCATGGAAACCCCCATCAGGAGGTTCTCCCTCCTCTGAGCTCTGCAAAACCTGGAGGTCTACATTTGTGGCCATTATCCTATGTTGCCTTATATTAAAATTTCCCCAGCTCACCACATTTTCATCCGCTTAAGGACAGCACCCTATCATGACTTATGCATCTTTGGATTTCATTAGCACAGCATCCAAAATACCTTAGGTGCTCAGCTAGTATTTGATGAATGAATGTGTAGATTCTATTTCCAGTCATATTTGCATATATTTCAAGTGAACCATTAATTTCTCCTGATAGAGACCTAAAGAATAAATAATGAAGACCAGTGCAAAGTCATTAACAAACGTAAAGGACGATTTATTGAAAAATTCTACAGGCTGATCATTACATATTGTAATACCCATCCACCTGACTTTAAAGTCAGCTAAATATTGGCCATGTTAATGAGTGAAGAAGAAAAGACAGTAAAATATAATGAAAAGTGCCCAGCTAGCCCCACATCCCCTTGAGAACGAGATAATAAATAAGACCCTATGATAATACTTTTGAACACTAAAATTCCTGGTTTTCTTGACAGTGAAGCAAGAGCTGAAAGAGAAGTCTGCAGAGCCCTTGCATCTGGCTGCCACAACTTTTGAGAACAATGGTCTTTCTTCTCTTCTGCTTCCCAAATCACAAATTGGTGGCCTCTAACCATTTAGAAAAGGGAAGCCATATAAAATCCATACAAGGAGAAGGATTCTGGGAAATGTAATCTCTTGTTTCTGTTGTACATGCTCCTGTTCAAAAGTCTTTACAATTTTATGTTAGACTTAAACTGAACAAGGCATTATACACTCCAGTCCCTTCCAACCCCATAAATCTTCACATTATACTTTGTGTTCTGCTCTCACTGTCCTTCTTTTAATTCCTTGAAAATGGTGATTTCTGATCCAAATGGCTTAGAAACTTCACTTTACTCTTTGGTTGTATCCTTTCTGCTATAACAATATGGCAGTAGATATATATATATTATATATATATAATATACAGAATATACCTCCAAAAACACAAATCCAGGCTCTAAAACAAGCATCTCTGGGAACTGGAAGTGGAGCACAAAACCAATGTGGTGAGTAGAGCTAAACCACAAGCTTGTTGGGCCCAGATCCGGAAATAGGCAATAACAGCCAGGAGTGTAGCTTCTAATAGGTAATAGGTACTAAAAGTGTGTGCTTGAGATAGGGATTGGAGCCCAGGCTGAATCTTAAAATCAAAGGTGGGAGGAGACTTTATAACTCCTGACAAAAGGCTCACAGTCGTCACCCAGGCTTTTCTAGGGCTACAGTTGTACAGAGCTGCAGGTTTAAGGAGGCAGGAGGACCAGACGTCACCTGGAATCCAGGCACAAAACCAGGCCACCTGCTGTTATACCCCCAATATCCTCTCAGGGCCAATGCTTTGAGTTACCACACAAGGCCTGGTTCTGGCCTGAGGGACTAGAGGAAGACGACGACAAAGTAGCTGGACAAGGAAAGACAAGCATAATGAGGAAGACCAAATATTCTTTTATTCAAAATGAGATTACAAGTCAAAATCCCACAATTCGTGAAGAAATCAAGTGGTAATAAAGACGGCCAAGGCTTATCGTTAAAGTCAGAGGCTAGGTTCTAGGACTCCTGAGGGATAGAAACACACCCAAATGTCTGACTCTAACACAAACTACTGTATGCCTTCTAAAGACTCTCCTTCCTTAGGAGCTCCATCTTGCTTAGTAACAAAATCCTGGGCAACACAATTACAGCTAAGCAAAAGATGACTTTTCACAGCTTCCCATGTTACTAGGAATCACTAAGTCTGGCCATTGAGAAGTGAACAGAAGCCTTATGTAGAACTTCTGCAAATTCTCTTTAAAAATAAAGGGAGGACTGCCATTTTTTTCTTCCTCGTTTGCTCTTTCCTGCTGTTCAAATGTGGGCATGGTGGCTGGGCACACTTTAGGTCACCAAGTGACCTTGAGGATAGAAGGTTTGTGCCAGAATGGGGGAGTTGGGTAGGAAAAGGAGAAGTGATAATAAACCTCAATATTGCTAAGATGGCAGTATTCCCCACACTGAGCTACAGATTCAACTCAGAGATTTCAACCTCTGTGAAATTCCAGCTGATGTTCTTGCAGAAAGT
Organism: Leptonychotes weddellii; assembly: GCF_054177405.1. Lineage (NCBI taxonomy): Eukaryota > Metazoa > Chordata > Mammalia > Carnivora > Phocidae > Leptonychotes > Leptonychotes weddellii. Next base: position 13,073,263 of record NC_138369.1, read on the forward strand.
GACACGCTGATCACAAAAATTGACATGGAAATGCCAGGGACCCAGGACAGTCAAAACAATCTTGAAAAGAAAAATGAACAAACTTGGAAGACTTACACTTACTGACTCAAAGTTACAAAGTTTGGGCCAGGCAATGTTTTCTTAAATATGACACTAAAAACACCAAGAACAAAAGAAAAATAGATGAATTTGGACTTTATCAAAATTAAAAGGACTTTTGTGCTGCAAAGGACACTATCAAAAAAGTGAAAAGACAACCAACAGAATGGGAAAAAATACTTGCACATTATGTATCTAATAAGAGACATGTATCCAGGGGTGCCTAGGTGGTGCAGCTGGTTGAGCATCAGACTCTTGGTTTCGGCTCAGGTCATGATCTCATGGGTCCTGAGATCGAGCCCCATTTTGGGCTCTGTGCTCAGTGTGGAGTCTGCTTCAGATTCTCTCTCCCTTTGCCCCTCCCCTTGCTCTCTCTCTCTTTCTCTTTCTCAAATAAGTAAATAAATAATAAATCTTAAAAAGAGAGAGAGAGAGATGTATCCAGAATACATAAAGAACACCTACAACTACATACTAAAAAGATAAGTAACCCAACTAAAACATGGGCCAAGGATATGAATAGGCATTTCTCCAAAGAAGATACAAAAATGGCCAATAAACACATGAAAAAATGCACAACATCATTGTTGGGGAAATGCAAATGGAAACCACAATGAGATGCCAACTCACGCTTACCCAGATGGTTATAATCAAAAACACAGATAACAGCTACTGTGGGCAAGGATGTGGAGAAATGGGAACCCTCATACAGGGCTGGTAGGAATGTAAAATGTACAGCAGCAGCTTTGACAGTGTGGAAGTTTGACAGTGTGGCTCCAAGGGAGCCATAGGGTTACTATATGAACGAGCAATTCAACTTCTAGATATATATCTAAGAAATATAACATAAACGATATAACATACAATGTTATATTAATTGCTATAATACTATATAATGTAGTACAAACAATATGATACACATTATATTTATTATTAGAAGTATTATATTAGCAATGAATAAAAAGCCAAAAAAAAGGGAAACAAACCAAATATTCATCAACAAATGAATGGATAAATAAAATGTGGTATATCTATAAAATATGATTTGACCATAAAAGGAATAAAGTACTGATCCATGCTACAACACGGATGAAGCTTGAAAACATGATACGAAGTAAAAGAAGCCAGTCACGGAAGACCATATATTATATGATTCCATCCCTGTGAAGTGTCCAGAATAGACAAATCGACACAGACAGAAATACTGCTAAATACCTAAAGCGTGTTCACTGTTGCATTATTTAAATAGTGAAAAACTGGAATCAATTAATATATTCACAAGCAGGAGTTTTTTTAAATTGTGGTTTGTTCATCTGATGGAATATTACATGAAATAATAGTTGTTTCATTTCACCAGATGGAAGCCTTTTGCACTAGGACCATTCCAACCATGGTCTGATTACTGGGCTTCTCTAGTATACATAAAAATTTAAAGTGAACATATTCTTTGATCTAGGACTCCCACTTTTACCAGTTTTCCCAAAAGAGGCATTTTTAACTAGTGAGATAAATCTTAAAGTCATAAAGATGCAGATGATACAAGCAGTATAGAAATTCTTTAAACTTTAAAACACACAAAGCAACACTGTGTCTATAGTAAAATGAAATGAATCATGCATGAGAATGATAAATACCCAATTCAGAGTAGTGTTAATACTGAGAAGAGAAAGAGAAAGATAAATGGGGACTAGGGGTGAGTATACAAGGTTAACTTCAGTTGTAGCTCTAAATTTTTACTTTTTCAAAATAAAATATGGCAAAATAAGATTTGTTAAAGTTGGGGCGGTAGGTACATGGCCACTCTCATTTTATAAATATTTCTGTATATTTGAAAATTCCATTTTTTAGAAAAGATCTTATTTATTTATTTGTCAGAGAGAGAGAGAGAGAGCACAAGCAGGGGGAGCAGCAGGCAGAGGGAGAAGCAGGCTCCCCGCTGAGCAAGGAGCCCAATGCAGGATTCGATCCCAGGACCCTGGGATCATGACCTGATCCAAAGGCAGATGCTTAATCAACTGAGCCACCCAGGAGTCCCTGAATATTCCATTTTAAAAACAAAACTACAGGGGCACCGACGTGGCTCCTGTTAATGATCTGACTCTTGATTTTGGCTCAAGTCATGAGAGCTGTGAATTGTGCAAGACTGTTGAATCTCAGATCTGTACCTCTGAAACAAATAATGCAATATATGTTATTTTTTTTAAAGATTTATTTATTTATTTGAGAAAGCGAGAATGAGAGAGAGTACATGAGAGGGGGGAGGGTCAGAGGGAGAAGCAGGCTCCTCGCCAAGCAGGGAGCCTGAT